>NW_022437236.1:0-15724 GCF_009761245.1 Sapajus apella
AGGAGCTGAGTGAGGGGCAGGAATGCTCAACAGGACAGGCATTGTCCCTGCGGAGCCCACCTCTGCCACCAGTGCACCTTGACGGCAGCCCTACAGCCATCACCCTACATCGGAGACAATCATGGCTTCATCGACGACCCTGGCTTTTGGGGGGCGCTTTATTGAAGGGGGTTTGCTTAGGCTGTGAGAAAGCGGGGGGGGTTGGAGAGGGAGAGAATGGTGGTGGGTGGGAGATGGGGAGACAGGAACAAACATCTGGTGTCCTCAGGGAGCTGTCTGTCCCTGCAGACTTCTCTCTGTCCCCTGCTGAGGTCGGAGCTACTGGTGGGTGGCTGCCCCCCTGGCCCGATGTGGGGAAGCTCACTGCTGTTGGGGTGAGAACACCATGGCCTGTGCGCCCAAAGAGTGACTTGAGACAGTCCCTGCTTTATCTCTGAGCCTCAGCTTCCTCATCTGTAAGATGTGAATGCTGGACAGGTGTGGTGGCTCACACCTGTAATCCCAGCACTTTGGAAGGCCAAGGCAGGAGGACGGCTTGAGTCCAGGGGTTTGAGACCAGCCTGGACAACATAGTGAGACCTTGTCTCTAAGAAAAGTCATTACTCTGGTGTGGTGGTGTGCACCTGAATTCCCAGCTACTCAGGAGGCTGAGGTGGGAAGATCGCTTGACCCTCAGAGGTTGAGGCTGCAGTGAGCTGAGATTGCCCCAGCCCTGGGGGGCATGGTAAGGCCTCATCTCAAAAATAAAAAAAGAGTGGGTGGGGGGACTGTTTCCTGACCTGCAGGGCTGCTGTGGGCGGCAGGACTGACAACATGGTTAGTGGCACGCTGGGGTGTCCCTGGAGCAAAGAGCACAGAGATAGACAGCTCTGGCCTCTCCTGTGTGGACTTATGGACCCTCCTGAGAAGTGGAGAGAGCTGGGAACCCTTACCCCATAGAGAGCTAAGGACAAAACTGTTCATAAAAGTCAGTTCATTCAAACACTTCTGGTACAAACTCAGTAGGAAGAGTAATATGTTACATTTGAAACCCGGCCTAAGCCCGCAGCTGGAGGAAGAGTCAGCTTTGGAAGCCTCTATAGAACTGACAGCTGGGGCGGAGGGCCCGGTGGAGGCAAGGGGAGAGTGGATGGGGTGGGAGTCGCGGCAAGGCAGCGAAGGAGCAGAAGGACCAGGCTCCAGGCCAGACCCACAGCCTCTTGTTCCTTTGCTCCTGGCCTTGAATGGAACACAGCTCAGTGTGGCACCTGTCCCCATCCTGTGCTCACTTCCTTTCCCACAAGTGCCACTGGCCCAGGTCTTCAAGGTAGGGGACTTGGAGGTGGAGGCAGTAGCCATGCTGGGCTCCTGGTGTCCGTCACCTCGGCCAGGTCAGTGAGAGTGGCCGCGTGCACGTGTGTGTGCCCACATCTGTGTGCCCAGTAAGTGTGGACATCAGGGCTATTTCCAACTCCTCCAGCAGCCCAGGAAGAGCCCCCAGCCCTGCTTAGAGGGTGCTCCCAGCCTGCATGGGGGGCTAGGCTTGGGCCACTGTGGGTGTGATGACAGATGTGGTGAGCAGCTCCTTCTGAGCTGTGTGGGAGGCCCCCACTGAGAGCCAAGCACGGGAGGTGGCCCCGGCCAGCGGCGACTTGATCTTCGAGCGCTTCGTGGCCGCCCTGCGCACCTCGCTGCTGAAGCTGATGGTGTCTCGGGGCCCCAAGCGTGCCAGGGCCCTCCAGGGGACCAGTCGCCGCTGCCGCCTTCGCAGCCGCTGCAGCTCCTGATGTCGGTGCCCCCCTACTACCTGTGGCCTGTCCTGGAGAGGAAGTCCCTGCCCCTGGGCGTGCACGCTCTCAGGCCGGCCCCAGCGGCGCGGGCCCGCAGCCCGGAGCAGCTGTGCCCCCCCACCCGTCCAGGTGGCACCCTGCCCCGCGGAGCCCGAGCAGCCCCAGAGCATGGCACTGGAACGGAGCCTGAGCGCAGACACAGGTTCAGCGGTCTGCAGGCCCTGGAGGCGGACTCGGGGATGCCCCGAGGCCCAGTGCCTGAGGGGAACATCGGAGGCTCACCATCACCAGCGGAGTGGGCTGCGGCAGGGGCCCCCCACCAGTACCTACCCCAGCACACCAGGAGTGGGCCTGGGTGGGGGGGCAGGGAGTGACACCCAAGGGGACCTGCCCCAGCCTCCTCCTGTACCCTGGGGGTTTTCCTTGTCCTTGGCTCAGGGAAATGACTTCTTTCCTCTGAAACCTGGGGTCAGGCTGGGCATGGGGAAAAAAGGGTGGTGAGGACTCCAGACCTTAGGAATCCTGAATGGCGTGGGGGAGGAGGGACAACAGGCTCTGCCTATGACGTGCCTGGGAGCTGTCTGGCGGCCCAGAGTGACCCCCTTCCTGGGGACAGGCCCTCATGGGGAGACAGGCGCACAGGTTGTTGTGTGGGACTCAACGTGGGGCAGCGTCCTGGCCAGGATGAGGAAGGCCAGGACGGGGTGGGGTGGTCTGCAGGAGGCACAGGCAGGCCAAGCTCCCCGATCTGCTGCAGCCAGACTCCCTCAGCCTTGGCCGGGACCGGAAATCCGACCGCCATCCCTGCCAGGCTAGCATACCCCGCTTAGAGGCCATCCCCACCCCCTCCATCTGCTCCCATCCAAGCGACAGCCACCCTGTGCTGGTGCCCTGGGGAGGGGAAAGCTGGCCTTGGACCCGCATCGGAGCCTCCCGCACACTCCACTGGCCATTGTTGGAGGTGCAGCCTGGCATGAGCAGTGCCTTTCCCTGGAGAGGGGACCCAGGGCAGCACCGCTGGAAACCGCTGGAAACTGCTGGGGCGGCCAGAGATCTGCTAACTTGTGGAGGGATCTCCCGTGTCCACTGACAGCGGCAGCAGTAGCTGCAGGCCATGCGGACTCAAGAGAGCCCAGCCCATGTCAGCACCAGGGGCCAAAACAGAGTCCAGGGCTCAGCGCGAGGTCAGCCTGGGGCAGGCCTGGGGAGCCCGATGGCAAGGGGGGCAGGAAGGCGCCCACTCAGGGACTGCGCCTGGGCCTGCCGGGGGTCTCCAGACAGAGAGGATGAGTGCGACGGGGAGCCTGCTCTCGCAGGGCTGAGTGCCAGGCCAGGGGGGCCCACTGGCCTCACACGGACTAGATGAAGGTGGAGTCCAGAGCCCTCCTCGTCCTGCTGGCCCAGGGCGCCAGCCTCAATAGCTGCTTAATGAGCGTGACTCCTCCTGCTCCAGCTGCGCGTTGCGCTCACTCTTCTTGGCCACCTCCTGGGTGAGGAGTCGGTTCTGCTCCTTCGGCATGAGGATGGTCTGCTGCTGCCAGCCCGGGGCGGGGTGGACGTCACGGCAGGGCAGGGGGGCCCGGAGGAGGAGTGGGCAGGGCCCGGCTGGCACAGGCCACAGCCAGCAGCTCCCCCAGGCCCCGGGCCACCTCCTGTACCTAGGACAGTAGCCGCCCCAGTGGGCCCCAAAGTCGGCGCAGCCTCTGCTCTGGCCCAGGCGGCGCTGGCGCTCCGGCACTCCCGCTGCTGCTGCTGCTGCTGTTGGAACCAGTCGCCGCCCCGCGCCACCATCTCCAAACCCTACAGCACCTCCTCCTCCTGCTCCAGCTCCTTCACCTGCTTCGGCAGGCTGCAGCCACGCCGCCAGTGATGGTGAGCCTCCGACACTAAAAGAGAAGGCAAAATGAGGAAAAAAAGAGAATATAAAATGATACAGAGAAGTATCATATATATGACCAAAAATCAAGAGGTAGAAGAAAATATATTCGTCCTGATGGCTATTGGTGGTCTTGGGGTGATATTAGCCATCCCAATTAATATATTTTCTTCAATGATATCAAATAAATATCAGTGCCCTTTACAGCCCGACTTTTTTTTTTTTTTTTTGAGACGGAGTGCCTGTGTCGCCAGGCTGGAGCAGTGGCGCGATCTTGTCTCACTGCAACATCCGCCTCCTGGGCTCAACTGATTCTCCTGCCTCAGCCTTCCAACTAGCTAGGACTACAGGCACACACTACCATGCCCTGCGAATTTTTGAATTTTTGTATTTTCAGTAGAGACAGGGTGTAGCCTTACTTTTATAATAGAACAGCCTCTAACAGGACATGGATCACAAAGGGAAGGGAACATATATTGAATGCTGAGTATATGCAAGGCGTTGTTTTAGACACCAAAGCTGTCTTCTCATTTGATCTCTGCAATCGCTGTGTGAAACAGGCACTATTCCTGACTTAAGATTTTGACACCAAGGCTCAGAGCAATCCATAAAACAAATGACAACGTGGGTAGCCCCAGTAATTGTCCCTGTTTTTTATCCCCTGTTCAGTATCATAAGCATCTACACTTAATGAAGAAGAAAAGGCATAAAAAGAACACAATAGTAAAAGAAATAAAAATTTCAACAAAGAATAAAAGGAAAAACAGCCATTTTCTTACCTCTGGATGGGCATGGAACTTCAGCAGACTGCTAGAGAGCTGTCTCTTTGCTTGTAAGTCCTCACTGAGCCAACTCTGTTCATCTGCTAGTCCTTCTAGCATCAGCAGCAACTGAGAAAAGAAGAGGGAAGAAGAAATACACAAATGGTGCAGGGAGACATGAAGCCACAGTTAACCCTGAGAAACAAAAATGCGTTAGCACGTACTATGATTTAAAAAGCCCGCTATCTTAGTACTTAAGCTTTTGATAGTATTGCATAGTTTTCCCGAGAAGCAGGAAAATGCATTAGCATGTTCTATGACTTAAAAAGTCTGCTATCTTAGTACTTAAGCTTTTGATAGTATTGCACAGTTTTCAAATCAATGTCATATTATTTTTCTAATCTTTAAAACCCTGTAAGTTGGAATTCAAGCATAGGAGCAAAAAGAATAAAAAGGAGAGAGAAGCTAGAACACAGGAAAGCAGCTAAGGGAAAGGAGTAAGAGGGAAGCAGGACAGGCAAGAGGGAAACATATATAATAGGAGTTACCAGTATTCTTCATTCACTCAGTAAATATTTATTGAGCACCTTTCGTGGGAAAGACTCCAGTCCAGGTTCTAAGGGAAAGCCTACTATCTAGCGGAGGAAAAAGACATTCATTAATCATAGACGCCTGTCATTGTGAGTGTAACAGTGCTATAAAGATAACGAGCTATGATCATGTATAACCAACAGAGAATTGTTGAAGGTAGAGTTGAAAGCCAGAATGGAGTGGGGTGAGTAGTTAGTAAGAGAGATGCTAATGGAGACAGAGAGTACAGGCAAGTGAGTCTTTTGGAAAAGAAAGGTTAAATGGGCTGTAGCTACAAAGAAAGTTGGGGCAAAGGCAGGGGTTTCTTTCTCTTTTTTTTCAACTGGGAGAAATTTGAACATGGTTAAATGCAGACAGAGGGGAAAGATTCAGTTGAGAGGGAGGTGACTTACGTGTGAGTGTGAGGGATAACTATTGGTATGTGTCCAAAAGAACTGCTGCTCTTTACAGAACCACACATGTCAGAAAGAGGCATCTATAGCTGCTAATGACCAAAGTAGGAAACCTCAGAGCAGTTTCCCGATGAAATATCATTTATGAAAAACCAATACCACAGTTTATTTCACAGTAGAAAAACAAGTTTGTGTCAGGTATAGTGGTATGCACCTGCAGCTTCAGCTACTCAGGAGGCTGAGGCAGGAGGATTCCTTGATCCCCAAGAGTTTGAGGCTGCAGTGAGCCATGATTGTACCACTGCACTCCAGCTTCGGTGATACAGTGAGACTCCATATATATATATATATATACACACATACATACATATATATATATATATGTATGTATATGGAGGGAGGGAGGGAGGGGGAGAGAGAGAGAGAGAGAGAGTGAGTAGGGGTGTGTGTGTGTGTGTGTGTGTGTGTGTGTGTGTGTGTGTGTGAGAGAGAGTGAGTCTATATTCCAATAACTTACCTGTTGTCTTTGGTTTCCTGGTATTTCTTGATCCTGGGTTTCTACTGAAGCAACTTTTTCCCAAAGAAGTTATACTTCCTGGGTCAGGCGTTCCACAGCTGGTATGTCTTCAGGAAAATCAGTTGTATTTGCAGGTCCCAGAAGTCAAAAAGTAAGTGTAAACATGAAAATAGTAATCAAAGTATTATGCAGTTGACAAGCACAAATGTTCTTGAAACAGTCTGCCTATAATTTCAAGTGAGATATTGATAAGTACCGGGCAAGGGATTCAATGTGTGCAAATACTGTCTGAAGATGCCCTACAGGTAATCTGAGATGTGAACATTTCCAATGGTCTGTAAAAACTTTGGAAGGACCTTTATGAGGTCTTCTTTACTCTGTATTTTCCTGGTCAGAGGCTCCATATCAGCAGCCTGCACCTGTGGCTCTTCCTCCCCCACCTGAGGCTCTTCCTCCTCCACCTGCGGCTCTTCCTCCCCCACCTGTGGCTCTTCTTCCCTCACCTGCGGCTCTTCTTGCATCTGCAGCTCGTCTCATACCTGAAGCTCTTCTTCCTGCACCTGCAGCTCTTCTTCTTGCACAGCCATCATGGGCTGTAGAGAAGAAAGTTCCAACTGTGAATAGAGGAAACAATATCTGTCATGTTTACATTTTAACATGGAGACAAATGCTTTTGCATATCATATCAGTATCAGCCAGTAATGCAAGAGAAAATGAGGTAAGAACAGGGCTCTACAAGATCAAATAAAAAAATCCATGCAGTATAGTAACAAACGATGTTTTATAGGAAAATGTAATAGTTGTTTTTAATGATATCTTCCACCATAACCGGCACCATAAAACACATCAAATTTGTTTAACAAGCTTGTTATGATACTGAAAAAGAATGGTGATCATTAGCAGAAGCAAGAAGAGATGGAGATTTAATGTTAGTACTTCAGCTAATAGAGGAAAAAATGATAGCGTTAGGATATCTCCATTTTGCAACCCTTAATGAATTAATGGATTAGGCATCAAACCCCAAAAGCTGCTAACATCACAAGAGATCACCAAATAGTACATGCCTCCAGATGGAAGAACATGCCACCACCTCTGAAGGAATCCTACCAAAAGCTAGCACTACATGCCCTCAACTTTCAGTGTTCTAACAGAAAATGATAAATACTTGGTTATGACAAACTTCATTAAAACTCATCATAGGCTGGGCGCCATGGCTCACGCCTGTAATCCCAGCACTTTGGGAAGACCAGGTGGGTGGATCATGAGGTCAGGAGTTCAACACCAGCCTGACCCAAATGGTGAAACCCCGTCTCTACTAAAAATACAAAGATTAGTCAGGCATGGTGGTGAATACCAGTAATCCCAGCTAACTCAGGAGGCTGAGGCAGGAGAATCGCTTGAACCGGGGAGGTGGAAGTTGCAGTCAGTGGAGATCATGCCGTTGCACTCCAGCCTGGGTGACAGAGCAAGACTCTGTCTCAAAAAAAAAAAAAATCATGATAATATCCATGCCTGCTAACATTTACTATGCCACGGGCTCTCTAACAAATGCTTTGTATGTAGTTAATTCTTTTAACAAACCCAGTGCTCTGGTTCCTGCCTGCTTTTCCCATTTTAGTATCTGCCATTTTACTCCTCACTCACGACTCTGTAGGTACACTCGACTGTTTCTGTTCCAGGAACACCAGACTTTCTCTTAACTCCAGGCCTTTACAACTACTACTCCCTTTGCCCGAAATATCTTTACCAGGGCTGTCTCTTTCTTATCCTCAGGTCCCAGCTTACGTGTCATCTGCTCAGAGAAGCCTTCTTTGGCCACCCTATTTAAGATGGTTTCCATCCATGTTACTTTCTATTGTTTCCCTCATATCACTTACTATCATCTATAACTATATCGATCTGTTTATTGTCTGTATCTCCCCAGTGGAAATTAACTACATCAAGCCAGAGACCTTGCTGATTTCATTCACTACCTTATCCCCAGCATTAGCCCAAGTTGAGAGAAGGTTCCCATTTAGCTAATGAATGAAGGAGTGAATCCTCACAACAGTCCTATGAGATAACTCCTCTTTGATTTATACATAAAGTGACCTCTACTCTTCAATTTACAGACAAGGTGATTGAGAGAAATTAAGGAACTTGTTCAAAAATCACAGGGCTACGTAGTAAGTGGTAAATCTAGAATGTGGACTCAGGGAAGCTGACTCAGGGCCACCAGGCTATAATGTCTTCCCAGTAGATGCTGCATATCAATACAGTCTTTATGGTAAGGGCAAGTTATTTTAAATGAACCCTTTAAAGCAAGCTAGCAATAGCTAAATATCACCCCTTCAAAATACCCATTCATAGGCATTAGAATTTCATGATTCTGAAAACAGGACAGAACCAAAAAGTAACATTACTCTGGATTTGGTATATGTGAGAAAAACAGGAAGAGCATGTGGAAACTAAAATACCTGACATGAATAATCAGATAACGGCTAAGGTAGAACCACAGAAAGGAAAGGAGACTAGGGGATTTTAAAAACTGGTATTTCTTCAATGCCACACATTCTCATATCCTAAAAACTAATTGAGTCAAAAACATGAGTCTGTTTGTAAGCAGAAATAAGGTAATAAAATCAAAAGATAAATATGTTAATTCCATCACAAATACAAACACAGGTTCCATATTACAGATCTAGCTATGGCAAAAAGTAGGAAAAAACCTAAGGAGCTATTTAGACTAGCTAGCTAAAGTTAATTTAGGAAGCCACGACACTGATCTTCTAAAAGAGATGCCAGAGTAACAAACAAGCTGTTAGTTTTAGTCTCTAATTCTGCACTGTGGTCCTATTTCCTCAACATCACAGTTGAATATGCAACTAGCTGTGTATATATTTAGGAAATACATATTTCCTGTCTATATTTAATTCTTTTAACAAACCTAGTGATCTGGTTCCTGCCTACATTTCCAACTTGAGTATCAGCCATTTTACTCCTCACTCATGACTCTGTAGGTACACCAGACTTCTTCTGTTCTAGGAACAGAAAAAGAAAATATATATAGGAAAGGCAGGGGGGTGTGAATCTCTAAGAATGAAAGGCGTCTTCTAAAAGAACTGATGAAAAGTCTATGCTCGAGAGAGTTAAAGCATAAGATGGGAAAAATGAATCTTAGGAATTATGTGAAGTCACAAAAGACAGGAGTTTGAATCAAAGCTTTGGCATTTATTAGTTACATGACTATTCTCCACTCCCATTCTATAAGAGAAATCAGTGTTTCAGCTTCTTCATCTATAATAATGGGGCTGACACCATCTACTTCATATAGAGTTTTAAGCATTAGTGCTAATTTAAATACCTAGCACAGTACATTGCATATGAATACTCAATAAACATCGACTATACTCAAGTTTCCCCTTTCATGTTTCTAAAACTAATTTCATGGGTCTAATGTCATAACTCTAAGCACCAATCACACAATATTTCCTGTTTACACTAGTTATTTACTATTATTATTTTTGGAGGCGGAGTTTTGCTCCTTTCCTAGGCTGGAGTCTGATGGCATGATCTCAGCTCACTGCAACTTCTGCCTCCCAGGTTCAAGTGATTCTCCTGCCTCAGCCTCCGAAGTAGCTGAGATTACAAGCACCCGCCACCATAGCCGGCTATTTTTGTATTTTTAGTAGAGATGGGATTTTGCCTTATTGGCCAGGCTGGTCTCCAATTCCTGACCTCAAGTGATCAGCCCGCCTCAAACTCCCAAAGTGCCAGGATTACAGGTGTGAGCCACCACACCTGGCCTTTACAGTTGTTTTATTCCAATTAGCAATGGGGAGTGACAGTTGTGTTTTTCCAGCACTTAGTAAGTTTTAATGGTCCCAGTATAAAAACAGGAGCATCTTGTTAAGATAATGTATATAAAAAATAACGTATATATTTCCCCAAAAAGAAAAAAGTCATACCTGGTATTTGGACTCAGATATTCTACTTGGAGAATTATATGCTTTTAAATAGAAACTATTTTGAAAGAAAAAATAATAGGGATTTAAAAATTAAGACTTGACTAGAAAACTCACCTGACTTTCTCTTTCTTTTTTAGCCATCAGTTCAAGTTCCTCTTTGGCATTACTCAGTTCTTTTTCCAGCCCTGCCACTGTGTTCAAGTCTCCTAAAATGAAAATAGAGTGCTAGTTTTAATTGCTATGAATATAATGTGATATCAGCTGCCTTCTTTGAGGAATTTACTGAGGACACATTCCAATAATAAGAAAAAAATTAAACATATACACAGGTTGTTCTTTGTAGCATTACTTATAAGAGCTAAATACCACAGTCATCCTGCATTCTATAAAGAAAAGATTGAATAAAGTATAGTATATTCACAGATGGAACTATATACTGATGTAAAAAAGGAATAAGGACGATCTTTTATCAACTTATACGGAGTGATTTAGAAATCCTGAGACTATGTTAAGGAAAACAAGCTACATGCTTAAGAATACACCTAAGGTAATAGGTTTTACATTAGGAAAAGGGGGAATAAGAATATATATATATATATACATTACATACACACAGATGATTCATTTGCCAATTTTTGCAGAAAGATACACAGGAAGAATAACCCAGAAATGGAACTGATTACCTTCAGGAGATGAGTGGAAACAGGAGAGAGGGGATAGGGAAAGAGATGGGACATCTGAGTATATCATTTTATATACTGGAGTTTTGAACTGTGTTAATGTTTAATTCCTAATATGTAAGTCAACTTGTCAATTAATGGGACATAAAAAACCTAAAATTCAATCCTAATATCAACAAATGAATCTATATAGTAAATAGATAATAAAACCACCCAGAAGATAAAACAAATTAATCCAAATAATTTTTGAACTCACTAACTTAACACTGTCAGTGCAAAATACCCTAAGGATAAAAAGAATCACAAAACTACCTTAAGGACAAAAAGAATTACAAAAAAAGATAAACATTACAGAATACATTTACTGTTGATAGTGGTATTTATGTAGTAATTCTGAAACTACTTTTGCATAGTATACTATTCTGCAAATGTGTAAATATTTTGAAATATAGTGACGTTATAAGTAATCAGGGCTCTCAAAAAGATACAAATATGAAATGAAGGAAAAAAGAACCTATACTGTTAAATTAGAATTACGGAAGTCAGTATTAAATCTTCGTATATATACAAATACATACATATATACTTAAAAATATTCACTGCTAGCTCTGTTCACTTAAAAGGGCCTAGAAGCAAAAGGTATTCATGTGGCAATGAAGACATCTTGTGCCCAGATCACAGTTTGTCAATGCCATTACCCACCGAAAGGAACCAGGGAGCTTTTTAGGATAACGGCTGATTCTGGGACTGAGGCAGGTAAAGTAAAAGGTAATCATAGAACATCTTACTGTACCAGAAACTATGAAAGGACAAAAAACAAACCAAAAAAAAACTGATGGGGATACGGCAAACGGTCAGAGAAACAGCTCGATGAAGTTCCCACTGACTGAATCTGGGTTAATTTGAGGAGTAAAGGAAATAATGATCGAAATCAATAATATAATGATTTTTGAAAATCCATATTGATAAAAACAAATGGAATACAGAGATAGGGAAAGGACAGCTCTTCTTTATAAAATAATATCCATAAAGAAATAAAAAATAAATTTTACAAACAGAAAATCGTAATTTTTTTTTTTGAGGCTGAATCTCATTCTGTCACCAAGGCTGGTGTTCAGTGGGGCAACCTTTCTGCCTCCCAGATTCAAGCAGTTCTCCTGCCTCAGCCTCCTGCATAGCTGGGATTACAGGCATGTACCACCAAGCCTGACTAATTTTTGTATTTTTAGCAGAGACGTAGCTTCATCATATTGCCCGGTCTGGCCTCGATCTCCTGAGCTCAAGTGATCCACTCTCCTGGACCTTCCAAAGTGCTGGGATTAAAGGCATGAGCCACCGTGCCCAGCTCTGAAAAATCACTATTTTTAAGATACCAACGTAAGAGTTGGTTCAAGCAAGGCTCAAATGATACTACAGCCACTGAGTGATTGCTGGAAAACAGAACTGTCAGCATCTCAAATTCAGCCAGCAAATGACTTACATATAAAGGGGAAAATGAACCTTTTGCAATTGAGAGATTTGGCGGCTACAACCTTAACCAATTGACTAAATTTCATATTACCAAGGATGATATAAACTGATTATCATGCACTGATGTGATGCACTAAGAAAGATGTCATCCAGGCTCACACCTGTAATCCCAGCACTTTGGGAGGCTGAGGAAGGTGGATCACTTCAGGCTAGGAGTTCTAGACCAGCCTGGCCAACACAGTGAAACCCCATCTCTAAAAATACAAAACAAAACAAAACAAACAAACTAGCTAAGCATGGTGACGCATGCCTGTAGTTCGATCTCCACTTTGGGATGCTGAGGTGAGAAGATCGCTTGAACCCGGGAAGCAGAGGCTGCAGTGAGCCGAGATGGTGCCACTGCAATCCAGCCTGGGCAATGACAGACTGTGTCTCCCAAAAAAGAAAAAAAAGAAAAAGAAAAAAAAAAAGAGAGAAAAAAAAGAAACAGGGTAGGGTAGGGTGGGAAGAGGAGGGGAAATTCATCCATATTGTATTCCTGCCAAAAATGTTTAACTGGAATCTAACCACGAGAAAAGAATCATGGCTAAATTGAGGAATATTCGCAGTCCTGAATTCTTCAAAAGCCAGTCTCGCTAAAAAGAAATAAAAGCTAGGCCAGGCGTGGTGGCTCACATCTGTAATCCCAGCACTTTGGGAGGCCGAGGTGGGCGGATCACGAGGTCAAGAGATCGAGACCATCCTGGCCATGCTGAAACCCCGTCTTTACTAAAAATACACAAATAAGCCAGGTGTGGTGGCACGCACCTGTAGTCCCAGCTACTCGGGAGGCTGAAGCGGAAGAATCGCTTGAACCCAGGAGGCGGAGGTTGCAGTGAGCCGAGATTGCGCCACTGCACTCCAGCCTGGTGACAGAGCAAGACTCCGCCTCAAAAAAAAAAAAAAAAAAAAAAAGTAAAAGCTAAAAAATTGTTCTATAAGAGACATGACAACTAAGCACAATCCATAAGCCCAGGGTTGGGGGCAACCAAAGTAGCTATACAGAACATTATTGGGACAACAGGAACTCTGAATGTGGACTGCGTATTAGATACTAAGCCTATTATCAAGGTTCAATTTTCTGAGTATGATAATTATATTGTAGCTATGTAGAAGAATGGCCTTGTTCTTAGGAAATACTGACGTATGCAACATGAAGTGTCATGATTTCTGCAAGAAATTCTCCAACGATTCAGAAAATACATTACATCCACATGTATGTGTGTGTACAAAGAAACAAGGCAAATGTGGCAGAATGTTAACAACTGGTCTGAACAAAAATGTATATGAGTCTTCACTATACTATTCTTGCCCCTTTTCTGTAGGTTTGAAATTTCCAAAATACAAAATTTAGGGAAAAGTACACTTTTTAAAAAAGGCAAATAAATAAAGCAAATCCAACATTATTTTACTCTTTGATTAGTATAAAGTTTTCAAACTAGAGAATGACTACTCCTAAGACTTTTCTAAACCATCCCCTGAATGGGGCTAGGCTTGGCAAATAACTCAATGTACACTGCTTACCCTTCCTAACAGTTTCGTGTAGGTGATGTCAAGTTACAGCGAGTGGCCCCAGACTTGAAAGATACCCGGGAAAAGCTGTCGGCACACGGCCCTGCTGTGCAGGATTGGAACCACTACCTCCTGCATTTCTGAATCCCTGCAAAACTATCTGAAAAGGAGAATAAGGACAGACTTTCTCTGGGCCAAATTGTGACCCCAAAGCAATAGCCTCAACTCAACATAAGGTAAGGACAGTTCTTCAGCCTTTCAGAGGAATTCCAAACTTATTTTTTCCATTAAAGTAGGAAGAGAAAAGAATCTTCGCCAAACCTATTACCTGCGGTCAGCGGGTTGGCGGCGACCCAGGCGCTGACAGCGTCAGTGGCGTCCGCGGCGCAGTCGGCGTCAGCGGCGTCCAGAGGGTATGCGCCGTACACGCCAAGCTCGGCGCGTCAGCGACGTCCCATGCGCTAACGGCGTCAGCGGCGTGAGGGCAGCGTCCCAGGCGCTGATGGCATCGGCGGCGGGGTCGGTGCGTCAGGAGTGTCAGCTGCGAGGTAGTCTCCTCGGTGGCATCCGCGGCGCGGTCAGCGGTTTGGCGGCATCCCAGGGACGTTGGCGCCTAATGGGCGTCCACGGCGTCCCAGGCGCTGACGGTGTCTGCGGGGTCTGCGGTGCAATGGCGGCGTCTGAGGCAAGGTCGGCGCGTTGGGGGTGTCCGCGGTGCGGTGGGCACATCGGCGGCATCAGAGGCGCGTCGGCGGCGCGTCGGCGGCGTGCGAGGCGCGGATGGCGTCGGCGGCGTGCGAGGCGCGGATGGCGTCGGCGGCGCGGTCGGCGGCACGGTAAGCTAGTGGGGGGCATCCACAGCGCGGTCAGTGGTTCGGTGGCGTCCCAAGCACTGACAGCGTCGGTGGCGTCGGCGGCGCGGTCGGAGCGTCGTGGGCGTTCGCGGGTTCCGCGGGGCCTGCGGCGCGACGGCGGCGCCTGTGGATAGCATCGGTGGCGCGCGGGAGTGTCCTCGCTGTAGGCTGGTCGGGGGCATCCACGGCGCTGTCAGCGGTTCGGCGGTTTCCCAGCCGCTTATAGCGTTAGTGGCGTTGGCGGGACAGTAGGCTCGTCGGGAACATCTGCGGCGCGGTCAGCGGTCAGGAGCTGATTTCGTCAGTGGCGTCAGCGGCGCTGTCGGCGCGTTCCAGAGGCTGACGGCATCCGCGGAGTCTGCGGCGCGTTGGGGACATCCGCGGCGCGGTCGGCCTGTCCGCAGCGTCTGCGGCGCGACGGCGGCTTCCGAGGCGCCTTGGCGGTGTCCCTGGCGCGGATGGCATCGGCAGCGCGGTTGGCGTGTCGGGAGTGTCGGCGGCGCGGTCAGCGCGTCGGGGGCGTCGTTGGCGTCCAGAGAGTCGGCGGCAAGGTCGGTGCGACGGGCGCGTCCCAAGCGGTAACGGCATCGGCGGCGTCCGCGGCATCTGCGGCCTGTCTGGACGTCCACGACATGGTCGGCGGCGTCCGTGGGGTCTGTAGCGCGACGGCGGCGTCAGCGGGGACTGGGCGTCAGCGTCGCGGTAGGCGCGGGCCGCGCATTGTTGGCGCGGTCCGGTGCGTCGGCGGCGCGCTGAGTTAAGGTTTACTGGTACGTCCAGGCAGCGTTTCCGAGGTGAGTGCCGAGGCGGGGCGGTGGCCGGGATCTGCACTGAAAGTTTAAGGTTTAGTAGGAAGTCAAGGTTCAGGGGGAAGTCCACCCAGCCTTTCCGATGTGAGGGCGCCGCGCCAAGCCGGGAGGGCGGTGAGTCCGGAACCGGCAGCGCACAGCTGGGTCAATGTGCGCGCCGGGGGCCTCCACAACTTTCGCTGTGCAAGTGGGGCGGGCGCGCTGGGCCACCCGAGCGCTTAAGTTCCCTTCGTTGGATTCCTCACCGGCCGCAGCCCTGCTCTCGTGGGCTCTGGGGAAGAAACTCGCGGGCGGGTCTTCCTGTGGCATCTGGGAGGGTGGAGGGATGGAGCAGCTTCGGGGGCACATCCTAGATCTGGTGAAAGACATTGACCCTTTGCCCCACCTTCAGAGCATTCTTCTCTCCCAGTGTTTTCTCCTGTTGAGCAAAGTTAAAGAAGCAGATAAATTCCTTCATCTGGTTCTCCCCCCCCCACCTTTTTTTTTTTTTTAAGATGGGGTTTCACC
>NW_022437236.1:15824-145826 GCF_009761245.1 Sapajus apella
CCCCCCCCCCACCTTTTTTTTTTTTTTAAGATGGGGTTTCACCACGATGGCGAGGCTGGTCTTGAAATCCTGACCTCAGGTGATCCACCCACCTCGGCTTTTCAAGGTGCTAGGATTGCAGGCGTGAGCCACGGCGCCCCGCCCTGGTTCCCCCCCACCTTTTTTTTTTTGAGACAGAGTCTTGTTCTGTCTCCAGACTGGAGTGCGGTGGCACAGTCTCGACTCACTGCAGTCTTCACCTCCTGGGTTCAAGCGATTTCCCTGCCTCAGTCTCCAGAGTAGCTGGGGCTACAGGCGTGTGCCACCATGCCCGCCTAATTTTTTGTATTTTAGTAGAGACGGGCTTTCCCCATGTTGGCCAGGAAGGTCTTTATCTCCTGACCTTGTGATCCACCCGTTTTGGCCTCCCAAAGTGTTGGTATTACGGCTAGGCCTGAGCCATCACACCAGTCTTTGTTCCCTTTTTACCTCCCATCTTTTTTTTCGCCTTTAAACCAGATGTTTGTTTAAATTCCAGTCCTGAGAACATGCTTTATCTGATCATTAGTGTATTGTTACTTCTATTCTGTTCTGAGAGCCATCAGATTCTTCAAATCGTCCCAGGTATCCCTTTGAGTGGGTGACTGAAAGTATAGGCTTTTCTTCCCCCGCCCCGTGAAAGTTTTTATTAAAAGCTTCTCGTGAAAAATCTACAATGACCATAGATAACATTGCAGCACCTTTACTCCTTCGGCTGTGTTCCAATCTCCAGCTCAGTTTTTGCGTGCGCCAACATTAGCATTTGCAGTCCCCTGACTTTCTTCGTTCTGTTCTTTCGTTCCTTTCATTTCTTGAGGTCTTTTTCTTCTCACACAGGCCATGTCTTGCAAGTCTATGTTTGGGCTCATTTTTCTTTGTGTAATCCAGGGAATCATAAATCATGCCAAAGCTGTTTGTCTTGCCACCACCAAAATGAGTTCTGAATCCAGATACGAAGATGACATCCCATGTGGTCTTACACATTTTGGCTAGTTTTTCCTGCATTTCTGTCTTAAGCGCTGTTGCCTTCCCTGCCTCATCTTGTCATTGTGCTGGGATTGCAGGCTGTGCCTGGCCACAATTTACAGATGATACCACAAATTACCATTTTTTTAAAAACAGAAGCAGATACTTTAGACAAATTACTTTGTTTAATGCTAATGTTATTGTTGGTGTTAGTTTATGATCATATGAAATTAAAGGTATTTTACCAAATGAGCTACACTTGGTTGTTCATTTAATCTGTCAATTTAATCTGTATAGGCTGTAATCCCAGCACTTTGGGAGGCCGAGGCGGGTGGATCACGAGGTCAAGAGATTGAGACCATCCTGGTCAACATGGTGAAACCCCGTCTCTACTAAAAATACAAAAAATCAGCTGGGCATGGTGGCGCGTGCCTGTAATCCCAGCTACTCAGGAGGCTGAGGCAGGAGAATTGCCTGAACCCAGGAGGCGGAGGTTGCGGTGAGCCGAGATAGCGCCATTGCACTCCAGCCTGGGTAACATGAGTGAAACTCCGCCTCAAAAAAAAAAAAAATCTGTATAGGTATTAATAGGCCAGCATCGGTAGCTCATGCTGAATCCCAACACTTTGGGAGGCCCATACGGGCGGGTCACTTGAGGCCAGGAGTTTGAGACCAGCCTTGCTCAACATGGTGGAATGTTGTTTCGCATAAAAATACAAACATTAACTGGGTGTGGTAGTGCATACCATTTGTCCCAGCTACTCTCGGGTGGCTCAGGCAGGAGAATTGCTTGAACCCTGGAGGAGGAGGTTGCAGTGAGCCAAGATGGCACCACTGCACTCCAGCCTGGGCAACAGAGTGAGACTCTTTCTCAAAAAAAATATATTAATGTGTATTAGATGTGTTACTGGTTGTGTAATACAGTAAAATTGGGTGAAGAGACCTAGGCAAGTTATTTGTATTTTCAGGGCTTGGATACAAATGCATTACCAAACCCTCGGCTTTTACTTTATTTTATTTTATTTATTTATTTATGAGAGGAGTCTTGCTCTGTTGCCCAGGCTGGAGTGCAGTGGCACAATCTCAGCTCACTGCAACCTCCACCTCTTGAGTTCAAGCAATTCTGCTGTCTCAGTCTCCTGAGTAGATGGGACTACAGGCACCCGCCACCACACCTGGCTAATTTTTGTACTTGTAGTAGAGATGGGGTTTCACCATATTTGTCGGGCTGGTTTTTAATTCTTGACTTCAAGTGATCCACCTGCCTCAGCCTCCTAAAGTGCTGGGATTACAGTTGTGAGCTACCATGGCCGACCACCCTAGGCATTTTTTTTTTCTTGTCAGCCTATTGATGAGACATCCTAGGCATTTAAATTACAGTGATACATGGACTGGTTGGGGTGGCTCACTCCTGTAATCCCAGCACTTTGGGAGGCCTAGGTGGGTGGGTCACGAGGTCAAGAGATGGAGACCATCCTGGCCAGCATGGTGAAACCCTATCTGTACTATAAATACAAAAATTAGCCAGGAGTGGTGGCTCATGCCTGTAGTCCCAACTACTTCAGAGGCTGAGGCAGGAGAATTGCTTGAACCCAGGAGGTGGAGGTTGCAGTGAGCTATCACCATTACACTCCAGCCTGGGGGACAGTGAGACTCCATCTCAAAAAAAAAAAAAAAAAAAGAAAAGTAATGTAACAAAATAGAATGAAAAACAGTTTATAGTTTTCTGTTGGGGTCTTCATTCACCTTGCAGGTTTGTCTTGCTTTAGGTAATATGCAAACATACAGAATTGTCAAGATTAAAAACTCAAGAGTAATTTGTTGGCATATAGAAGAATTTATTTATTTTTAAATTTTAAATTTATTTTTTCAAATTTTATTTATTTATTTTTTAAAGATGGGGTTTCACCATGTTGACCAGGCTGGTCTTGAACTCCTGACCTTAGGTGATCTGCCTGCCTCGGCCTCTCAAAGTGCTGAGATTATAGACGTGAGCCACCGCGCCCAACCCTAGAAGAATTTCTTCTTAAAGAATAGTTTTAGGCCAGGCGTGGTAGCTCATGCCTGTAATCCCAGCGTTTTGTGAGGGATTGCTTGAGCGGTAGGCAGATCGTTTGAGACCAGCCTGGGCAACATGGTGAGACCCCGTCTCTACTAAAAATACAGTAATTGGCTGGGTGTGGTGGCACACACCTGTGTTCCCAGCTACTTGAGAGGCTGAGGCAGGAGAATCACTTGAACTTGGGAAGCGGAGGTTGCAGTGAGCTGAGACCAGGCCACTGCATTCCAGTTTGGGCAACAGAATAAAACTGTCTACAAAAAAAAAAAAAAAAAAAAAAAAGTTTTAACATAGAATTAACACATTTTCCTGGTTAATGTATCTTTTAATTTTCCAGATATTTGTAGAAACGTATTACCTATATTGATTGTTTTGTCTTAAAAGAAGGTTTTACATGAGGCATGCAAAAGCCATAGTAGAGTTCTGTGAATTCACTCAGATATCACTGTGCATTTCTCCTCCATCTCATTCATCTTCTCTCCTTGGCAACCGTGTCCTAATTTTTGTGCTCCATGTGCCTTTGCTTTAAAAAAAATGGATTTGTTTTTTATGCATTTATCTTTAAAGAGTAGATTAAATTTTATTTTTTAGATTCGTGAAAATGGGCTTACGCTTTGGTTAGTTCAAGACTTTCTGAGATTCATCCATATTTATTTTCTTTTTTTGAGATGGAGTCTTGCTCTGTTGCCCAGGCTGGAGTGCAAGCGCAGTGGTACAATCTCTGCTCACTGCAACCTCCGCCTCCCAGGCTCATGCAATTCTCCTGTCTCAGCCTCCAGAGTAGCTGGGATTATAGGCATGCACCACTATGCCCGGCTAATTTAGGTAATTTTAGTAGAGATGAGCGTTCTGTTTTGGCCAGGCTGGTCTTGAACTTCTGACCTCAAGTGATCAGCCTGCCCCGACCTTCCAAAGTGCTGGGATTACAGATGTGAGCCACCACACTTGGTGATCCATTCATATTTCTGGGAGTAGGTATGATTTGTTCATTTTCACTGCTGTGAAATTTCATTGGGTAAATAATATCTTGTGATTTATTTACTTATTCTCTTACAGATTTACTTTTGAGTTTTCAGATTTTAGCTCTTACAAAAATGCTGCAATGAACATTACTGTACATGTCTACTGTTGAACATTTGCTAGAATTTCTGTAGGCCCTTTCAAATGCTTTTTAAACAGTTGCACTAGTGATGTTTTGGGGCTTGATAATTATTCGTTGCGGGTACTTTCCTATGTTTAACAGCATGTCTGGCCTCTACCCATTAGATGCCCACTTGTACTCTTCATGTTGTGACAAAAATGTCTCTAGGCATTGCCATTGTTCCCAAGCATACAAAATCACCCCTGGCTGAGAACCATTGTTGCTTTTTTTGTTTTGAGACGGAGTTTCACTCTTTTTACCCAGGCTGCAGTGCAATGGGCAACCTTGGCTCACTGCAACCCCTGCCTCCTGGGTTCAAGCGATTCTCCTGGGTTCAAGCGATTCTCCTGCCTCAGCCTCCCAAGTAGCTGGGCTGGTATTACAGGTGCCCAACACCACGCCCAGCTAATTTTTTTTGTATTTTTAGTGGAGATGTGGTTTTGCATGTTGCCCAGGCTGGCCTCGAACCCTTGACCTCATGATCCTCCCACTTTCGCCTCCCAAAGTGCTGGTATTACAGGTGTGAGCCACTGCACCCAGCCCATTGTTGCTTTTGATACATGAACAATTAAAAAATTATTTTTGTGTGTTCTCTATACCCCATGAAGGATAACACATTTTTCCCTTTCTTCTTTTTAGAGGTAGAGGGCTCACTCTGTCTCCTATGCTAGAGTGTAGTGGTGCGATCATAGCTCACTGAATCCTCGAGCTCCTGGGCTAGAGGTAGTTTCCCGCCTCAGCCTTTTGGGTAGCTGGAACTATAGGCTTTACAGGTGCATGCCACCATGCTCAGCTCAGCACATCTTTCTGTGGCTCACGTCCCATTTATCTTCATGGCCCATCTGAAACCTACGCTTTAAAGCCTTCTCCTACAGTGCCCATTTGTGTAGTCTTGTCTTTTCCCCAGGAATTCCTATAGCACTTAGGTTTCTATCTTGAATTTGTTTGTTACAAGCCAGTTGTTAAGTGTAGCCTACAGTCCAGGGGAGGAGAATCAAGCTCTACTTCTTGAAGGGATGAGTGTCAATGAATTTGTAGGTATATTTAAACATTGTCACAATTATTATTAAAGTTCTTTTAAAAAATTCTGATATGATAATTAAGGCCCCAGATCAAAACATAAACCTGACAAAAACAAAATAAAACAAAACCTGAGACCAACCAAAAAAACATAGTTTCCAAATTCCCTGGATGGGTGTGAATGAGATTAAGATTTTGGATGAATTTAGGTATCTTTCTTTAAAAAAATTATATTTCATATTGTAAGCACATGATCCTACTTGAGGACTTCTGTGTGTTATATTCCTTCTATGGAGCATTCTGGCTATTCCAAAGAAATTGAAAATTTTATGTTTAATATAATTTGAACCCTTTCTTTTGAATTTTTGGGGTGGGCATTAATAGAGTCTTACTCTTTCAGATCTTATTAATGGAGAAATGAAACTTTCTTTTTTTTTTTGAGTTGGAGTCTCACTCAGTCGCTCAGGCTGGAGTACAGTGGTGAGATCTTGGCTTACCGCAACCTCCGCCTCCTGACTTTAAGTGATTCTCCTGCCTCAGCCTCCCGACTAGCAGGGACTACAGGGGCATGCCACAACACCCAGATAATTTTTTGTATTTTTAGTAGAGACAGGGTTTTTACCATGTTGGCCAGAATGGTCTTGATCTTTTGACCTTGTGACCTGCCTGCCTTGGCCTCTCTGAGTGCTGGGATTACAGGTGTCAGCCATTGCAACTGGCCAAGTTGTTTGGTATTTTGAATATAGTTATATTATTTGGTCTTCTTGTTACACAACTAGTTTGGGGTCCCTGGTATAGTGAGTATAGATGTTGGTTGTTCTATAATTAGTCAATCTAAAATGTCCAGTATACTTTATAGGGATTCTACTACTGCTAAATACCTTTTTAACTTCATTATTTTCTCCTTTGCTTCTTTCTTTGCTTGTTTTTCCTGAAGAAACATTGGTATTCCTTTTTTTGTGGTAAGATTATTGTTCAAATTCCTAATAATACAGAGAAGTGCTTTTCTGTAATTTCTATGTGAGAGATAACCATTAATATTAATAATTTGTTGTGCATTTCTTTCTGTTGACTTAATATACAATTATATTTTTTTCTTTTTTTTAATGTAATGAGGATATAGTATACACACTGTTCTGTAACCTGCTTTATTCACTGTGGATAGAATTTGATGTCAGTTTTTTAAAAGATCTATCTTGTTTTATATTCTGTATCTTTTTTTTTTTTTTTTTTTAGCTAATCACTAGTTGATAGATATTGACTTGTGTTTTCAATTAATGGTGCAGCAAATATCTTGAGTAGACTGTCACTGTACATATATACCTGTGTTGTTAGGGTAAATTTCTATGGTTAGATTTTGGGTCAAATATATCGATTTTTAAAAGCTTTTTACACATGTTGAAAAATTATATGCTGGAATGGTTGTACCAGCATATATTCCCACTAAGTTGTTTAAGAGGTGTCATTATTTTCCTGCCATTAATATATTCAGCATTTGCCAATCTAATAGCTACAGAATATCTTATTTTAACTTTCCTTTCTTAGATTTTTAGCAAGATTATTGTTTGTCATTGTTTCTGTAGGTGTTATGTCATTTTTATATAAACATGTAAAATTTCTTAGCATAGTGTAGTTGATTAAAGATTTAAAAAATACTTCGGAAGCTAAAATAATGACTTTTGAAGTACTTTTCTGCTTTTATTGTTCATGTTTTCATGAAAGTATTTTTCTTTTTTTGAGATGGAGTTTCACTCTTGTTACCCAGGCTGGAGTGCAATGGCGCGATCTCAGCTCACCGCAACCTCCGCCTCCTGGGTTCAAGCAATTCTCCTGCCTTAGCCTCCCAAGTAGCTGGGACTACAGGCTACGCCACCATGCCCAGCTAATGTTTGTATTTTTAGTAGAGACGGAGTTTCACCATGTTGACCAGGATGGTCTCGGTCTCTTGACCTTGTGATCCACCAGCCTCGGCTTCCCAAAGTGCTGGGATTATAGGTGTGAGCCACTGCACCCGGCCCATGAAAGTATTTTTCTTTTCTTTTTCTTTCCTTTTTTTGAAACAATCTTGTTCTGTCACCAGGCTGGAGTGCAGTGGTGCAATCTGGACTCACTGCAACCTCTTCCTCCTGGGTTCAAGTGATTCCCGTGCCTCGGCCTCCTCTGTAGCTGGGGTTATAGGCATGCACCACCACCCCCAGCTAATTTTTTTTTTTTTTTTTTTTTTGGTATTTTTAGTAGAGATGGGGTTTCACCATGTTGGCCAGGATGGTCTCAATCTCCTGACCTCATGATCTACCCTCCTCGCCTTCCCAAAGTGCTAGGATTATAGGCATGAGCCACCATGCCCGGCCTTATGGAAGTATTTTTCTAATAAAATATAAAGCGATATTGAGTTATTTAGCAATCTTAAGAATATTTAGATAGCTATGTAAATCCATTTGTATGTTTACTTGTTAAATTTGACAACATGCAGTGTTTTCATTTTGGTAGGATTTTAAGTTTAAGAAAGTAATGTAGATCAATTTTGTGGGAAAAACCCTAAAACCAACTTACTGGTTTGTGCTTTTATTTATCTACCTTTTACTGATACTGTACTCCAAGATACTTGGATTACAAAGATTTGGAACACAAGTACTGGAAGAACTTAACTTTTGTGGCCCCCATCTATGGTGCAGATATTAACGGGAGCATATGCGATGAGGTACATTCATATTTACAATGAGCTTTGTAAATGATCGCTGAATGTAACAGTTTTGTTACCATTTAAGCAGGTTAGAAGTGGTCCTTTGTTGTGCTTTTGGGTGATCTGTAACTTTTCAAAGGACAACAGGAAATACTTATCAGTAGGATTTCTGTTGCTGGTATTTTTCAAACTGAAGCTAGGTAATTTTACAAATACCTGAAATTGTTCAGATGTATCATGATATGTGGCTATCTGGCCGATCTTTTCACTACATTACTTTTTAAAGCAAAAATACATTATAAAAATGTTGGAAAACAGGAAATATGATCCACCATACTGACACCTTAGAGCAGAAGCAGTATTTTAGATATATTTTTCCAGTAATTTCCCTCAATCATTAAAAAAAAATTATATTTGAACAGGCTTATATTATCTATATTATCCTTTTTTTCCACAAACTTTAATAATTTTCTTTTTTTTTTTTAAAAAAGTACATGTTGTCGGGCGCGGTGGCACATGCCTGTAGTCCCAGCTACTTGGGAGGCTCAGGTGGGAAGACCACTTGAACCCAGGAGTTCTGGGCTGTAGTGCGCTATGCCCGCACTAAGTTTGGCATCAATATGGTGACCTTCTGGGAGCGGGGGACCACCAGGTTGCCTGAGGAGGTGCGAACCGCCCAGGTTGGAAATGGAGCAGGTCAAAACTGCCGTGCTGATCAGTAGTGCGATCGCGCCTGTGAGTAGCCACTGCACTTAAGCCTGGGCAACATAGTGAGACTCCGTCTTTTAAAAAAAAAAGTACATGTTGCTGGGTGTGGTGGCTCGCGCCTGTAATCCTAGCACTTTGGGAGGCTGAGGTGGGTGGATCACAAGGTCAGGAGTTTGAGACCACCCTGGCCAATATGGGGAAACCCCCATCTCTACTAAAAATACAAAAATTAGTCGGGTGTGGTGGCGTGCACCTGTAGTCCCAGCTACTCGGGAGGCTGAGGCAGAAGAATCGCTTGAACCTGGGAGGTGGAGGTTGCAGTGAGCCACGATTTCTCCACTACACTTCAGCCTGGGCAACAGAGCAAGACTCTGTCTCAAAAAACAAAAAACAAAAAACAAAAAAAAAAGAAAAGGTACATGTTGCTGGGTGTGGTGGCTCAGGCCTGTAATCCCAGCACTCTGGGATGCTGAGGTGGGTGGGTCACCTGAGGTTAGAAGTTTGTACCTGCCTGGCCAACATGGTAAAACCCCATCTCTACTAAAAATAAAAATTAGCCAGGCGTGGTGGCAAGTGCCTGTAATCCCAGCTACTTGGGAGGCTGACGCAGGAGTATCACTTCAGGAAGTGGAGGTTACAGTGAGCCGAGATCATGCCACTGCACTCCAGCCTGGGTGACAGAGCGAAACTCCGTCTCAAAAAGAGTACATGTTATTATAGTCTTTCTAGCTGTTTCTCATGGAGACTTAATTCACTGGTTATGATCCAATTCTTTTTGCCTTTTCTGATACTTTAAAACCATAATTCTAAAAATTCTTTGTCTTTTGAAAACTTCTGTGTCCTCTCCCATTATTTGTTTTAAATTTATTTTATTATTTTTTGAAATTTTTCTTGAGATGGGGTCTTACTATGTTGCCAAGGGTGGTCTTGAACTCCTGAGCTCAAGCGATCTAACTGCCTCGGCCTCCTAAAGTGCTGGGATTAGAGGTGTGAGCCACCAGGCCTGGCCCATAATTTCCTTTAGAAAAATTTCTTATCTACTGAAAGGTGAAACTAGTGCAATACACACCTGGATACCCTTTACTTAGGTTCACCAGTACAGGGTAAGCATCCCTAATCCAGAAATCTGAAATCCAGAATGCTCCAGTGAGCATTTCTTTTGAGTGTGATGTTGAAACTCAGAAACTTGGATTTTGGAGCAATTTGGATTTTTCAGATTAGGAATGCTCACCCTGTAAGTATAATGCAGATACTTGAAAATGAGAAAAAAATCTGACCTCTGAAATACTTATGGGCCCAAGCATTAGATACTCAACCTGTAGTTAATATTTTGCCATGTTTGCTTTATGTTTCTTTGTTTCTCTTTGTCTCTGTTTCTGTCCCTATCTCTTTCTCTCTGCTGTAACATTTGATATATGTTGCAGACATCATGACAGTTCACCATGAATTATATAAGCTTATATCTTTTAATTACAAGGGAGTTTAACATTTATATAATGTTATCTAATATACAGACCATATTCAAATTTTCCCAGTTATGTTATAACTCCCCCATCTCCTGCCTTGAAGGATTCAGTCAAGGATTCCCCTTTGTAACTAATAAGTGATTTATGGGTTGATACTTAAATATTAGGTGACTGTCTGTCCCCAACAGCCTTTCATTCAGTGGATTTGGCATCCATCAATAATCCTTGCCCAAATCCCATTTTTATTTTGAAACCTTTTCTATTTTGAAATATAAAACAAGCTGGAAAGTGCATAGAACATAAACTTAGAGCCTTACGAATTATAATAAAGTGAACACGTGTGTACCATTTCTGACACTGAGGAGAACATTACCATCACTGTAGAATTTCCGTACACTGAGGAAAACATTACCAGCACTGTAGAATTTCCCCTTTTCCTCCAAAGGTAACCAAATATTCTGACTTTAAGGGACTTATTTCCTTCTTTTCTTTAACAGTACAGCAAAGTGTGGCCTGTTTCTGAATTTTATATAACTAGAATCATTCAGTGTATATTCTTTTATGTCTGGCTTCTTATATACCTTCTTACAGTTCCATGCTTCTTGTGTAATACAGCTATAGTTCATTAATTGTCATGGCTGTGTCATTCTGTTGTATGAATATGCTATATAATTTATTTGCTCGGTTGTTAATAGTTATTTTGGTTGTTTCTAGTTTTGGCTTTTATGGACAAAACTTCTGTGAATGTTCTGCACATGTTTCCCTGGGCATAGAAGCATGCATTTTTCTTGGGCATATACATAGAAACAGTCATAGAGTATATATACACGGTTAGATTTAGAACAAAACTTTTTTTCCAGCTTACACTTCCTATAGCAATATATTCAAGTTTTCATTGCTCCACATCCTGTTTAACAGTATTGCTATTTTTTTCATTTTACCTATTCTGTTGGTGTGTGTAGTCGCATCTTTTGGTTTTAAGTTGTATTATGATTTTTTTCCCTTATGTTCACTGACTGTTTGGATTTCCCCTTTAGTGAAGTGCCTGTTCAGGCCTCTTATATGTTTTTCTTTTTTTCATGCTTTTTTTTCCTTTGGCTTAAATTCCGTTTTCTGTGGTTTTAGTGATGCTTAGTGGTTTATGCTTTATATATCCTGCATACGAGGTAGTAGCACAGGTTCAGATTTTATGTATGAATTTTTAATTGCTGAGCACTGTTATTTCAAAGACCATTCTTATTTTTGAAGGCTTTATATGATATTGTGGAATTAAGTTGTTGTATTGGAGGGAATGATGGCCATATAATTTTCTTATCAATTAAAGATGCATATTGAAGGATATATGGTTGAAATAACATGAGGGCTGGGATTTATTTTATTTATTTATTTTTGAGACTGAGACTTGCTCTGTCGCCTAGGTTGGAGTGCAATGGCACAATCTTGGCTCACTGCAACCTCCATCTCCTGGGGTCAAGCTGTTCTCTGCCTCACCCTCCTCAGTAACTGGGATTACAGGTGCCCGCTACCATGCCTGGCTAAATTTTTTCTATTTTTGATAGAGACAAGGTTTCAGTGTATTGGCCAGGCTGGTCTTAAACTCCTGACCTTGTGATCCACCCACCTCTGCCTCTCAAGTGCTGGGATTACAGGTGTGAGTCACTGTGCCCGGCCATGTTTTTCAGTTACTTAAGGAAATAAAGCAGGATGGATATAGATGAAAGATGGGCTACACACCCCCGCACACGCACTTTTTTTTTTTGAGACAGTTTTGCTCCGTCACCCAGGTTGGCATGCAGTGGCTTACTGCAGCCTTGACCTCCTGGGCGCAAACAGTCTTCCTGCATCAGCCTTCTGTGTAGTTGCGACTACCTGCAAGCACCACCATGCCCTAGCTAATTAAAATTATTTTTTCTGTAGAGACAGAGTCTTCTTATGTTGCCCAGGCTGATCTCAAACTCCTGGGAGCAAGCGATCCTCCCTTCTCAGCCTCCCAAAGTGTTGGGATTACAGATGTGAGCCACTGCACCCAGCCCAGCAAAATATTTATAATTGAAGCTAGATGACAGACTAGATTAGTGTTTTAAATACACATATGTTTGAAATATTAAAAATAAAAGTTAAAAAAATGAAAAATAGCCTTTCTCCATTCTGCATCTGAATTTTTATTAGTGTAAGTAATCTCTTATGTTGAGAATGTATTGTTTATTAAAGTAGTATATGTACATGTCGGAAAATTGAAAAATACAGAAAAACAAAGAAGAGAATAAAAAATTGCTCATAAGGTTACCAAACAGGAATAACCTTTTTATGATTTCCTTTTGTCCTTTCTGTTTTATGTGAGTGTGTGTATATATGCATGCCTGTGTTTGTTTATGTTTACCACCAAAGACTTAGGAAGGTTTTTGCATTTGTTTTGAAGTATTTCTAATATTGCTTTCCAGAAGGATCATTTCAATTTCTTTTAGCACAAGCCACATCTAGACTACCAGTTTCAAATCGTACCTTGTATTAAATGGTTGCTAGATTTTTTGTTTGTTTGTTTCAGTTTCAAGTGTATTCTTTGCTGTTTATTCTTTAGTGATAATAAATCTCTTATGAACTAAATGTAAATTTAGCTGTTGTGGGCAGGTCATTAGATTTTGCCCATAGGCAAAGCCAAGTTATGCACATGTGTGATAAAGATGAGGGCTCAGATGGAGGCCAAGAGCAGCTTCTAGTGGTTAGAGCAGTTGTCTGGGAAGGGTATGGCAGCAAGTAGAACATGTAGGAAATTGATGATGAGGGATGTGGGCAGAGATGGGAGTGGGCATATTGGAAACATTTGTGTGGGTCTGTTATCTATAGGCTTCCTTGAAGAATGTGGTATCTTGCCTTGTTAAACCAGCTTCTGTACGATTTCCACTGGAATGGGTGAGGCTGCCTAAGTACTGTTGGCCTTTTGCACTTAACAAAACAGGGGCCCAGAGTGGGTCAGGTGCTTTTCGAAGAAAGTTGGGAGGCTAGTAAAAGGGCCATGGCATTCTCTTATCCCCCATACCAGTGTTAAAGAAGTCATTATGCATAATCAGTCTCATAGTTGTGGAAATATGTAAAACTAGGTCTTTGTCAACTACATATTGCCCCTGAGCTGATGGGCATATTTTGTACCTTCTTCATAGTTTCCTCCTGTGGATGGTATCCTGGCAAACATTCAGGCTTCTGAGCGGAAGGTTGAGCTGATGGCTCATCCGGATCCTGAACTGAAAGTTGCCTGAGTGCTCGAAAATAAAATAAAAGTCAATCTAAGTTGTTTCTTTTTTAAACCACCTCTTAAGATAATTAACCTTTTTGCTATTTTTACATATATAATTTGTTCCTTATTTTTGGAACAAAAATATTATATTTTGTTTTGTATTTTTGCATATATTATTAAGAGTTAGAAATAGTATGTTTGGGATCATTTTCAGAACAATTGATATAAAAATGTCCTGAATTAGCTTTATGTATTTGATAGTGAACTAGCATAAGCATTGACTGTAAAGATGAGGTTGATAGACTGGTTTGCAGTGCTTATCAATTTACTGATTGTGTTTGAAAGCCATTTACTCATTGGCATTGCTTCAAGGGAACATTGACTTTAGACTTCAGATTTGAGTAACTTTTGTTATTAAGATCCAATGAACAAAATCCACTGGTTTGTAAACATGCAGTTTAAAAGTATCCTCATCATTTACAGGTTTTAGAGCTGGGAATCTATCATTTTGGTAGGACCTACCAGGCAGTATTTTATAGAATTTCTGCAGGCTCTGTGGAAACATTTAGCAGTTCTGAGCTGGACTGACATTTTCAATGATTTTGTAGTATAAAGAAAGACATGAGAGAAGTGTTGTAAACTGCTTCTGGTAAATAAAACCAATCACACTCAAGGCATCTAAATTCAAACAAATGAAAAATAACTTGTATTTACCCCCCTTGAGGCAGACAAAGAATAACAAAAAGAGTGCAGCAAAGGGTGTGGATGAAGGGTGAGTGCAATAATAGTTTACTATCAGGGATGTTTGAATTCATTGTAATGAATGTGCATTTAAAGAGCCCATGGATTGTTTTGCTAGTGACTGTCCTATCTTTACATTGTTTAATTCTTTAGTTCAGTATTTAAATTGTATCAAAATGATTTCTTACAATTCATGGCCTTATTTTGAAAGGAATTACAGAGTTATCAAATTGCAGTTTACTTTTTTCTTGACTTTCTATTCATGGCTGTTTCCTTTAATCTTAAAAGAATGTCTTCCAGTTTCCAACATTGCTCTGAAGGTCCCTTACCATTCTGATTTGAATGTGACCTTTTAAAAAACCTGGAAGCTTTTAGGACTTTCTCTCTTTCTCTCTCTCTCTTTTTGGTGATTTTAAATTTTACAGTATATGCCTTGGTCTATTTTAATTTGAAGGAGCACTCATTGGACTGTTTTAATCTGGAAAGTTGTGTCCTTTAGCTCTTGAAATGTTTTTGTATTATTTATTTGATAATTTTCTCATATCTTCTCTTTCTGGAACCCTTAATATTCAGCTATTCTCTCATTTTGTTATTTTAAAATTTTTTTACTTTTTTTCATATCTTTCTACTTTCTTTTCTTTTCTTTTTTCTTGTGTTTGAGACAGGGTCTTGCTGTGTTGCCCAGGCTGGAGTGCAGTGGCACAATCATAGCTCATGCAGCCTCGAGCTCCCAGGCACAAATGATCCTCCCACCTCAGCATCCCAAGTAGCTGGGAATACAGGTGTGTGCCACCACACCCAGCTAATTTTTTAATTTTTTGTAGAGACGGGGTTTTGCCATTTTGCTCAGCCTAGGCTTGAACTCCTGGACTCGAGTGATCCTCCTCCCTCAGCCTCTCAAATTTCTGGGATTACAGGTGTGAGCCACCGTCCCCAGCCATCTCTTTATATTTTCTTGGAGGCATCTGATTTTTCTGTACTTTACAGTCCTTCTTTTAAATTTTTGATTTTTTTCCATTGTACTTTTTTTTTTTTTTTTTTTTAAGACAGAGTCTCACTCTGTCACCGAGCGCCAAGCTGGAGTGCAGTGGTGCGATCTTGGCTCACTGCAACTTCCGCCACCCGGTTCAAGCAATTCTCCTGCCTCAGCCTCCCGAGTAGCTGGGACTACAGGCACACGCCACCACGCCCAGCTAATTTTTGTGTTTTTAGTAGAGATGGGGTTTCACCACGTTGGCCAGGATGATCTCCATCTCTTGACCTCATAATCCACCCGCCTCAGCCTCCCAAAGTGTTGGGATTACAGGCATGAGCCACTGCGCCCGGCCTGTACTTTAAATTTCTTAAACTTTCTCATTCACTAAATACACATTGAGTGTCCCATATCTGAAATACTTGGGACCAGAAGTGTTTCAGATTTTGGATTTTTTTTTTTTTTTTTTTTTGGAGTATTTGCATTATTGCTTGAACCTGGGAAGCGGAGGTTGCAGTGAGCCGAGATCGCACCACTGCACTCCAGCTGGGTGACAGAGTGAGACTCCGTTTCAAAAATTAATAATAATAAATAAATAGACATCGCTTACAAGGCACAAGGTCAAATATATGAAGAATTCAGGGTGGCGGGCCATGCCATCTTGAGTTCCCAGTTCAGAATTCCCAATCTGAAATTCCGAAATCTTAAGTGCTCCAGAGAGCATTTCTTCTGAGCGTCATGTTAGTGCTCAAAAGTGTTGGATTTTGGAGCATTTTGGATTTTTGGATTGGAGATGCTCAACCTGTACACCATTTTATTTAATTCTTGTTTCATGGGTACAGTATGTTCTCTTATCTTTGTGAGGTTACTGCTTACAGGGATTTTACTTTTTACTTCTGTTCCCTAAAATTTTTTCTTTTTTTTTGGGTTATTAAAAAATACGTATATTTGTTTCATGTCAACAGTTTTCTTGGTTGGGCACGGTGGCTCATGCCTGTAATCCCAGAACTTTGGGAGGCCAAGGCAGGTGGATTTCTTGAGGTCACGATTTCGAGCCCAGCCTGGCCAACATGGCGAAACCATGTCTCTACTAAAAAAAATACAAAAAAAATTAGCCAGCCTTGGTGGCTGGTGCCTGTAATCCCAGCTACTCAGGAGGCTGAGGCAGGAGAATCACTTGAACCTGGGAGGCCGAGGCTGCAGTGAACCAAGATCGCACCACTGCCCCCCAGCCTGGGCAACAGAGGTAGACTCTGTCTCATAAAAAAGGTTCTCTTAAAATGTGTTGGCTGTATTTCATATATAGCAAGGAGATGCAGAGACACTAATTGGGCAGTATGTGGACTTGGGCAGGACTTTTCCAAGTCACTGCTGAAGGACTAGTTTGGATGGGGCTGTTTTTTTTGGGAGTTCCTGCAATGTCAAGTATCTGAAGTCATTTTTCTGAGTGACTCAGTTTCCCCATAGCGGAATCCTCTAGACTTTTCCTGGGAGAGTGTATGTCTGTCTGGCTGCAGCATACCAGCATCCAAGTGGGGAAGGGGCTTGGCGTGTTTCTTACCCTTCAATGTATAGACTTTTGCTTGTCCCCTTTTCTCTGTAGGTCCATCTGCCTTGGGCCTTTATCTATGTCCAGCGTTCCTGGGCAAGAACCTGTTGGTTCACCCTCTCCATGGGTCCCCGGCCCCCTGCTGGGTGGGGAGGTGGCAGTCACTTGGCTACTCAGGGCTGGGGAGGGGATCTAGGGTCTGATCAGTTCTTACAGACTTTCAGCCCTACTGTCTTCACTTCTGCTGGGCCTCAGGCCTTGAGGGGTCCCTGGAAACTCAATTCCTGAGCCTTTCCAGGGTTCTGTTTCTGGATGGTTCCTCCCTGCAGGCACATGGCTCTCAGCTTTCATCACTCTACCAAGTCAGCTACTGCGTGGTCATCTGCTTTCCAGCTTCCACAGTCTTTTTGACATTCTTCGTTTTCCATCATCAACCCTTATGGATTTATGCCTTATTTCCTCTGCTGTCATCACAGTGGGAGTTTTGGAAGGAGCAGTGATAAATCTGTCTGCTCAATGTGCCATGTGTTTCTAGAAGTCCACTCATTGTGGGGTTTAAGCAGGGATGTGATCAGGTCCATTAGGATGTAAGAGCAGGGATGCCGGCCTCAATGGAAGAGGGATTACTGGGGTGGGGAGTGGGATTGGAAGCAGAGAAGAGTTTTGTTTGGTGGTTGAGAACCTAGACTGACCCGGGGCAGTGGCTCACGCCTGTAATCCCAGCACTTTGGGAGGCCGAGGCAGGCAGATCACTTGAGTTCAGGAGTTCAAGACCAGCCTGGCCAATATGGCAAAACCCCATCTCTACTAAAAATAAAAAAATTAGCCGGGCGAGGTGGTGCACGCCTGTAATCCCAGCTACTTGGGAGGCTGAGGCAGGAGAATTGCTTGAACCTGGGAGGCAGAGGTTGCAGTGAGCTGAGATGATGTCATTGCACATCAGCCTGGGTGACAGAGCAAGATTCCATCTTGGGGAAAAAAAAAAAAAAAGAACCTAGACTGTGGCCCAGGCTTCTGACTATGTTGGCAGACAAGTTATATTATCCCTTAAGTCTCACAAAACGGAAATCATGATGGGAGCCCCTTGTGCATGCGATCTGACAAGTAAATGAGAAAACGTGGGGTGCTTAGCACAGTGCCTGCCATACAGCAAGCTTTTTATACATGCACACTACTGTTATTTCCACTGTTACCAAGTGATACATGGTATGGACTTCACCAGGGAAGTGGCCTGAAGGTGGGGAGAAAGATGTGTCTCCTTCCTCAGAGAAAGGCAGAGAATGAGAGAATGGTTTCAGCAAATCAGAATAGTAGCTGTCCCCACCACAGCCCCAGGGCTTGTTCCCAGGTGCCCTGACCCAGGGTGCCACCCAACGGCTCTAGGACAGACAGACAGAGTCTCTGTCCTCATTCAGCTGCTGGAATGCCTGAAGGACTTGGCTCGGGGCCTGGGGTGAGGGTGGGAGGACAGTGTGAGAATCAGAGCCAGCCAGGTCCTCCAGGAGCCTTGGCACGGTGGAGAGCCAGATGGAAGCAGGACAATACATGCCCCACCAATGGAGGAGTGTCTGGGGAGGAGAACCCCATCTTCCCAAGGTCCTTTCACGCTTTCACCTTTGCATCCTGGGAGTCATGCAGCAGGGTGCTCCCAAGGCTCAGAAGAGGATGTGTGGAGGGGTGGAGGTGGGCGGGGCACCAGCCTGTGGTCTCCTTGCTGGAGGTGGGACAGGAGAGAGAGGATGGACTCCGCCCAGTCAGTTTGGGGACAGAGTGAGTGAGATTCACCAAAAGTGCCAAATGGTCTGGGAGTGTTTCCAGCACTTATGGTGTCTCAGAGGCATTCACAGACCACCCCATTATCCTGACTGGACCTGAAGCCCCTTGGCCTCCTGCCTATAGATGCTTACTTATCAGCCAAGCCCACCCACAGGGCTGAATTCAAACTCATTCTGGCTGTGTCCACAGACCCCCATGTCCATCGGGCCCTGTGTGTGGGGACGGTGGTAAAGGAGACAGACGTGGCGCCTGTCCTCCAGTCCCTCACACCAGGGGGACAGGCAGATGGGAGTGGGAGATGATTAGCACTGAGGCACGCAGTCCTCTTGGGTCTGTAGGAATGGGGGGACAGGCACCAACCCTCCTGGGGTCAGGAACAGCAACTCAGAGAAGGAGTTCTGGAGCTGCCTCTTAAAGGCCAACTTCCACTGTAAGGAAGAAGGACACTGTAGGTAGAGGGCAGGCTGGGCAGAGGCCGGGGTCATGCCAGTGTAGGGTGGGGCAGAAGAGCCCTCAGGAGGTGGTGGGAGATGGGCTGGAGGGTAGTCTTTGAAGCCTGTCCAAGAGGGTTGGCCTGAAGAACTCTAAGAGACTTTCCGGGTTGACAGGTGCTTTAGGGGCTCTGGGGAGCGGTCACAGCATTTCACCAGTGTCAACTTGGACCAGGCGGGGAGGAGGGGAGGCTCTGCTCCCCGCTTCCCATAAAGCCAGCGTTTCTACAGGGAGAGAGGGAGGCTGGGTCACACATGGGGTCCTCTAATTCACCCCATGGACCCCCCCCATCCAACGACTCCATGACCAGATCCTCGAGGGGCAGGCAGGGGAACGGGCCCCCAGGTCTCTCCTGTTGGCAGCGCTTTGCTGTCTCCGCCTGTGTGATTTTTCCCAAGAAGACACTGCTATTTATACTTCTGTAGCTTAGGATCAGCCTCTTGTAGATGAGGATGTGAAGGCCCAAGGCCACGAGCATCTACAGCCAGTCAAAGAGTAAAAACGTGGGTTTCTGACTCCCAAGACAGCACCTGGCCTTATCCCTGCAGTGGATTTGGTGAGGGTCGCCTCGTGCTCCTGACTTCTCCTGGACTGTTGGTGCTGGGGTGAGGAGCACTGGACCCCTCAGCCACCGGGTCAGAAGACCCCTTAGCTAGGATGGGTGAGTCCCCACCTACGTCCTTGAACTGTGGAATGCTAGAGGAAGGAAGGAGACCAGGGCCAGCTGACCCCATCACCCTCTGCTGACACTCTGCCCTGGTTGCAGGCCCAGGGAGGCTCAGGGAGCCCAAAGCCGCCGGAGCACTTGGGACACTCGTTTCTCCCCATGAGGCCTCGGCTGCCATGGTTTTAAACTTGTATTTGGGGTGAAGTATTTGAGGCCGGGCTCACGGTTGAATGGGAGGAGCTCTGCCCTGGGGGCAGCCCAGTGAGCAGACACAACCTGGTGCAGGCAGCCTGGACTTGGCTTGAGATCCTGGCCATCACGTTCCTCTTGTGTGTATCCCAGGGCAAGTGACGTATGAGTCCTGAGTGTGTGAGGGGAGATGATGGTACAGTCTGCCTGGGATGTTGTGAGGAGCGAATGAGAGGGTGTGCACCCGGTGCCCGGGACCAGCCTGGCACGTTGTCATCTTGGGCACTAGGACTGCATGCAGCAGCTGCTTCTCTGCCCACTCCCATGTTAGAGGGATCTGTTTCCAGCCAGCAGGGCAGTCTGGGTGACTCCAGGAGGATTCCAGGGTCCTCAGTAGGAGTTTGGTCACCTTGGCTTTCTTCTCTGCAGTCCTGAGCACAGCCAGGGGCCCGTCACTGGCCAGGGGACTTTGGAGACCACCCATACCACCCACTTAGCCTGGATCTCCCAGCTGCCAGGCCCCCTCCTCTGAAATCTGGGCTTTGGGGTCCTAAGGTCTGAGCCACACTCTCAGCCTCGCCCCACACCTGCCTTCGGTATTACTGCCTGTTCCTGACTCTTTCATGTTCTTCCAGCCTCTCAACATCTGTAGTGTTTCCTTCTCCTCTCCCTGCTGGATTCTGGGATTTACCACCTCTGCCTTCTTCCCTGTGCAATCCCTGCCTGGTGCACCCAGGGCTGTGGCTCATCCTGGCCCTTGGGCCTGGCACCAACTGCCCTGAGACCTCCCAGACAGGAGACTGGAGGGTTTGTGCCTCCCCATCGCCCCTGCCTGGCTAGAGGCCCCAGGTCCTGTGGGTCCTGCCTCTCTCTGTTGCTTCTGCCCAAGTCGTGGCTGCCGGGGTCATCTCTGCCCTGATTGTCCACGTGGCACAATTCTCCCCAGAACTGCTGCCCCCAGAAGGCCCCCAAACTTTCCTCTAGTTTCTCCAGAACAGCAAGGAGTCGAGGGGCGGGCTGGTCAATACGCCAGGGCACTCCTGCTAGTAAGCTGTAGTGGTGCCAGCCTAAGGTCCAGCAAGGGCAGCAGGATGGACACTGGGCCAGACACATAGCCATGCCCGAGGGCCACACAGAATGAGGCAGGGGCAGAAGCGGGTGCCATTTGGGCCTGGGCCGCCCTCCCCAGGGCCCCCGCCTGCATGCCCCCTGCTTTCTGGTGTTGTGTCTAGGGCAGCCTCGTCTTCGCCACACCGTGGCAGCAGGAGTGTCTGGTGGGTACAGATTGTTCCTGCTCTCGTCTGCCCGGTTCCCTGCTACTGCTACCAGGGAATGCGGCTGGAGGACTGGCTGAGGCCAGTCCTGCAAGGGGACAGGCACGGCTGCCTGGGCTCTCTCCCAGGGGAGGGCTGCTTTCTAGACCTCGTCCTTCCATAGATGACCCAATGTCTCTGCCTGGGTTGGACCATCAGAGGCTCTGTTATGTCAACTGTGATGTGATGTTCTCCAGATCCTTGTCGGGCCTGGCTCCAGGGTCTGGGCTCAGGGATGCAGGCTGCAGGGTTGGAGAGCAGGGCCACAAGAGGGCTTGATGATCCAGGAGGCTTCGGAGGGAAGGACCCTGGCGCTGCATCTGGAGGGGAGGCTGCAGTGGTAGGGCAAGAGGAGCAGGGTGGAGGCGGCAGCGTGTGCAGAGGCCGGGCACTGGGGCCGGGATTGTTGAGCTGGAGTGCACAGGAGGTGAGATGAGCGTGGGCGGGAGGGCCTCTGCTGCTGGCTGCAGGGTGGCTGAGCCAAGCTGGGGGCTGGGGTTCTCCTACAGTGGTGGGGCTCTGTGCCACTCCCTCCTCCCCTCCCAGCCCAGCCGAGGCCTCTCCGATGGGTCCCACAGGCTGCCCCCACTCTCCTTGCTTCTGTCCCATCTCTAGCCTCAGGTGGGGCCTGTGCCTGGATGATTCTCCTGCCAAGGACATCATCCGACGACATGGATGTGAGTGGGCTGGGGTGGGTACCAGGGTGTGGGGACCTGGTGGGAAGGCTCAGGGGGCAGCCCTCACCAGCCCGTGGATGCCAGCCTGGCAGGAACCTCGCTTGGCCTGGGCTGTGCCACTGAATGACACTGTGACATGTCAGAGGCTTGTGGGAGAGGCCAAGGATGGGCAGCCACAGACCCGGCTCTGAATTCTGGGTCAATCACGGATCCACTGTGACAAGACCCTTAGCCTCCCTGGGGCTGGCTTTTAAGAGGGAAAAGGGCCAGGCGCGGTGGCTCATGCCTGTAATCCCAGCACTTTGGGAGGCTGAGGCAGGTGGATCACAAGGTCAAGAGATCAAGACCATTCCGGCCAACATGGTGAAACCCCGTCTCTACTAAAAATACAAAAAATTAGCTGGGCATGGTGGCGCGTGCCTGTAATCCCAGCTACTCAGGAGGCTGAGGCAGGAGAATTGCCTGAACCCAGGAGACGGAGGTTGTGGTGAGCCGAGATCGCACCATTGCACTCCAGCCTGGGTAACAAGAGTGAAGCTCCATCTCAAAAAAAAAAAAAAAAAAAAATTCAAAAAATTAGCTGGACATGGTGGCACATGCCTGTAGTCCCAGCTACTTGGGAGGCTGAGACAGGAGAATGGCTTGAACCCAGGAGGCAGAGGTTGCAGTGAGCCGAGAATGTGCCATTGCATTCCAGCCTGGGCAACAAGAGTGAAACTCCATCTCAAAAAGAAAAAAAAAAAAAGGGAAAAGGAACCCGTGTGGGTAGGGACTGTTTATCCTGGAGAAGAATGCCTGGAGTGATCTTCTAGGGAGTGTTTCCAGAGGCAGGGCTGGGCCGGGAGAGGGGGTGGACAGCTGGGGAGTGCTGTGAGCAGTGCAGCCCTAGGCCCCCCACACCACCACAGGGGCTGGAGAGGAAGGTGAGAGTGGACACAGAAGGGACCTCTGGGGGTCTGTGGATCCCCACCGTGTGGAAGGGTGTCCAGGGGGCCCTTGGGGACAGGGTGGGGGCAGGGCAGCTGGTGGCATGGGGGTGGGGTGGGGTAAGGGTGTGGCTTGTGCCCCCTCCTTGCAGAATGTCTGCCACACACTTTGGTGCTCTGTCGGGGTCACTTGTCACTCCAAGCTGGATGCAGCCATGGATGGCACCTGGTGTGGGGAGAACAAGGTAGGAGGTGCCCAGTCCCAGCGGTGGGAGGGAGAGGCCAGACCTCCTGCTGTGTCCGGGCCAGGGCGTCAGCCCCAGCTCACAGTCTTGCTGTGCTCCCAGCAGACCCCCACTCTCTGCAGCCCAAGCCTCCGTCTACAGAGTGGAGGCATTGGGGGCAGGGCTTGATTCCATGATTCCCTGGGTGTCTTCAGCTGAGTCTGCACATGGACTGTTTTACTCCCTGCTCAGCTCCTCCCTGCGTCCTGGGCCACACGTGATGGTGTTGATTGTGAGGGGCTTCTCTCACCTTCCATCTTTCCCCTCTGTGACTTTCATGGCCTTCCCACCCACCTTGTTCTCACTAGGGTGAGGATGACTGATAGGCTTGGGGGTGGGGTGGCTCTACCTCCATCTGTCTCGGTAGTGGTGTCTCAGTGGGGAGTGGGTACCCGTGGGCTTCTGGCCTGAGGCCGTGGACGGTGGCTGGTCCAGCTGAAGTGCTTGGTCCATCTGCTTGTGGAGCTGTGGTGTGGCCATGCAGAGTGCTGAGTGGCAGTGCATGCAGCCTGCGTGAGTGTGGGGCCCAGGGTGCCCTGGGTGATGGGATGGAGGAACCCAAGCAGTCAGCCGATCGCAGGGGCTTGGCTCTGTCCCAGCCCCTGGCTCTTAAAAGTGTCCTCATAACGGTCAGTCCGAGTGTCCAGGCCACCTTGAGTCACTTTCAAGGAGGGTTCTGGGGCTGACAGGTCCCCACTGCTGACCCCTTTGCAGAGAGGGTGACATTGAGGCCCAGAGACTAGAGAGACTCATCAGAGGCCACACGGCAAAGCAGCCGCCGGCTGGAAGGAGGATGGAGAGTGCAGTGGGGCAGAGCGTGGGCCCTGGACCTTAGATGGCTCAGGGTTTGAATCCCCTCTTGACCCCTTCTCTGGGCCTCAGTTTCCCCGTTTAAACAGAAGGATGTGAGGATATGGTGAGGCGCAGAGCCCAGCAGTACTGTAGACCGAGGCACTGCCCAGCTGATTCCCTCTTCACGAGGCCGCCCAGGGAAGGTATGGGGTTCACAGCCAGCCTTACCCAGGGCCCTATGCTTGGCTAAGACTGGCTTGTGGTCCTCCCTGCCTCCAGACCTCCAGCTCTGAGCTGGGTCCAGCTACCCTGGCCTAGATGGGGAGGGTTTCAGGAGCTGTGACTTGGCAGTCCTCTCAGCTGGCTGGGGCCCTGGGGGCTTTTTTTTACACCTAGGCTGGGGGAACTGCCACCAGGAGGGAGGCTGAGGGCTCAAGGGCTTGTTAGGATGCTGGTGTCATGGGCTGGGGACTCGAAGCAGTCCCTCCAGTCAGTGCCAGTCATGCCTGCAGCTTGTCGCAGCTTCTCAACAGCCCTCTGCAGAGTCAGCCCCAACCCCATTTTACAGATGAGGAAACTGAGGCCCAGGGGTTGGCCAGAGACTTGCTCACAGTCACACAGCAGGTTGGGGACAGAGCTCAGGCTTCCTGCTGCCACTTCCCTGCAGGTCCTTACAAACAGGGAGGGTGTGTCTGGGCCAGAGTGGGGGCAGCCCACGGGAGGAAGAGCATGTGCGCAGAACTGGGTGGCAGGGATCTCGGGGTACAGGTACAGGAGGAGGCCACTCGCTCCGGACTGTGGCCACGCAGTAGCACTCACCACGCCCTCCCTGCGTCTCCCCACAGGCCCAAATACAAGGGCAAGTACTTCGTGCATGAGTGGAAGCGTTTCTGCCTCTGCAACCTACAAGCCTGCCCCTCTGGCCGCCCCTCCTTCCGCCATGTCCAGTGCAGCCACTTTGACGCTATGCTCTACAAGGGCCAGCTGGGTGCCTGTGGTCAGTGATGGTGAGTGCTGCCTCCCACGGGGACACTGAGGCTCAGAGGGCTGGGACTGTGTGTGCCCAAGGCTATCCTGTGATGCATCAGGAGGCTCAGTCTCCACGCCAAGCCTGGGCCTCACCGCTGTGCCCTAGGGCTGCTGCTCCTCCCAACTCCCCAGTCTGCAGCCTTGCAGATAGCTACCAGCCCAGCCGGAGCCTCCAGCCTGCCATGGATGTGTGTCATGGAGGGGTCTTCCTGGTGGCCTCCATAACTCCTGCCTCGGCTGTCGCTGATGGCTCTTCTACTTGACCCCCAGTGAACCCCTGTGAGCTGCACTGCTGGCCCTCAAATGAGTATTTTGCCGAGAAGCTGCGGGACGCCATGGTTGATGGCACCCCCTGCTACCAGGACAGGGTCAGCTGGGACCTCTGCATCAATGGCATCACCAAGGTGTGCCTGGTCGGGAAGAGGCTCTCCCAGCACCGCCCGCCCCCAGCCCCACTGACAGGCCCCAGGTTCTCCCCTGGGTCCCTCCTGGTCCTCTGGCCACCCTCCCCATGCTCTGCCATTGGGCTTCCCAGACCCCACCCTCTATACCACTAAGGCAAAGCCCATACCAGGCCTCCTGGCACTGGAGACCCCTGCCAGTCAGGGCTCGCTGCCCCTCGTCTCCTTGGATGCTGTGCCAGCACCGCCCCAGCCGGGACACCGGAGCCCAGGCAGGGGCTTGACCTCTTGCCAGCTGACTGACCCCAGGCAGTGGTTTCCTCCCTGATAGAAGGGGCCAAATGAGGTGGCACAGGTGACATGAAGGGCTCTAGACCCAAAGGTGTCTCATCTTTGCTCATCTCCCCAGCCACCTACCTGCCCCTGCTTCTAGCCCCCTAAGCCGCTGGGGTGTCCGGGCCTGGGCTCAGAGGGGGACCAGCAAGGAGGGGCCCACCCCAGCACCTCTGATGTTCAGATTCCCTGCACACGCTTGTCAGGAGCCCGTGGCGAGTCAGTCCCTGCCTGCCCGCAGCCTTTGCAGAACTCCCTTCTCTTGTCACATGTGATGCTCGAGACACACCTTTAAAAGGGAGGGGCGAGTCTCCCCGTCTCACATCTGAGGACACTGAGGCTCAGGGAGGTAGAGAAGTTCACCTGGGTCAGAGGCACAGCTGGGGTGGGGCAGGGCCAGAGAGAGGCCCCCTAACCCCCACTCCAGCTGTCTCCTCCTGACCCTGGCTGGCCCCTGGGGCTGGGGCCACAGAGGGCTGACCGCCAGCACCATGGGCCTCCTCTCCCTTGTGTGTTGCAGAATGTGGGCTGTGACTTCGAGATTGACTCCGGTGTCATGGAGGACCGCTGTGGCGTGTGCCACGGCAATGGCTCCACCTGCCACACCATCAGCAAGACCTTCGAGGAGGCCAAAGGCCTGGGTATGGAGTGGGACCAATGTGGGGGAGGGGTGTGCTCTTTACCTGCTGGCCACTTCCCCATCTGCCCCAGGCCCCCTCATTGGCCTTGTGGTCCCCACCCAGCCATAGATGGCTAAGCAGGGAAGCCTTGCTGGGGTGGAATTCTTGTAGGAGTCAGGGACCCCTAACCGAAGCGCAGAGACCTGTCCCTGTGGGGAGTCCTCTTGTCCCAGAGACTCAGGCAGGTTCAGCTCAGCTTATGTACAGCCCCTGGGCCTCTAGGAGGTTGGTGGTCTCCTCCCGAAGCTTCTGAGACCCTCAGCTCCACGCCCTCACCTTGGGTCTGCTTTGCACACGTTGTTCGAGTGCTGACTGTGCTAGGTGATGGGGACATGCAGGTGAATCGTTCAGTCCCACAGGGGACAGAAACTTCTGTGTGGCCAGTGCAGTGCAGGGAGGCCCAGAGGACTTTGGGAACACTGAGGAAGACGCTCCTGGCCTGGGGAAGTCAGGGAAGGTTTCCTGTGGGAGGAAAACCCCGTTGTCCTCAGATCCGAGCAGGATGCTCATTAATGTTACTATCCCTGCCTGCCTCACTTTCCTCATCTGTGAAATGAGGACAACAATAGTTCCTATATCCTAGGGTTGTTATTCATTTTACAGGTGAGCAGTGGCCGGCGCGTGATAGGTGTTACAGAAGCGGGTGAATAAAAGCACCCGTGTGGGCTGAGGAGGGTGACCCGGGAGAAAGGCCTGAGCACGCTGGCATTTTAGAAAGAGAATGCCAGCTGGCCCTGAGTGTTGGGCGGACCCAGCCTTGAGATGAGACCAGTTTAGGTCCCCAAGAGAGGGGTGACGGGGCATGGACGTGGGGTCAGGATTTGGAGCACCTCTGTGAGGTTTTGGTGATTTACGACATACCTGAGCAATTGGGGGAGCTCAGACTTTTCAGGTAACAGTGGAATCTTTGGCATCAGCAGGCAGGGTGTAAGTGGGGAGAGAGGTGAGGGCAGCGAGTGGGGATAGGCAACCCTGTCACCCCGAGCACAACCTGTACACAACCCGTGGCCAGCAGGGTATGTGGACGTGAGGCTGATCCCAGCTGGCACACGTGAGATCTCCATCCAGGAGGCTGTTAACTTCCTGGCACTGCAGTGAGGACCCAAAGAAGTACTTCCTCAATGGACACTGGACCATCCAGTGGGATGGGGACTACCAGGTGGCTGGGGCCACCTTCACATACGCACACAGGGGCAACTGGGAGAACCTCATGTCCCCGGGTCCCACCAACGAGCTTGTCTAGATTCAGGTGCATGCTTCCCGAGGCCCAGGAGCGGGGAGCAGAGGTGGAGACCCCAGGCCCACGGCAGGGTCTCATCCTGGAGGAGTGAGCCCTGGGCCAGTCACAGAGCCTGGCTCTCAGCCAGGCCCTCCTGCTGCAACTTCTGCCTCAGTTTCCCATCTTTTAAAATGGCCCCGTGATGTTGCTGCAGTTCAGAGGTGGCTGGGGTCAGCTCCTCTAGGGCTGGGTGGATGGAGAGGACACCTCGTGCTCATGGGGCCCGCCTGCCTGCCCAGCTGCTGTTCCAGGAGAGCAACCCCGGGGTACGCTATGAATACACTGTCCACAGGGAGGCAGATGGCCATGGCGAGGTCCTGCCGCCTGAGTTCTCCTGGCACTATGGACCCTGGACCAAGTGCACGGTCACCTGCGGCACAGGTGAGGAGAGGGGCAGGCACAGCCCTGCCAGCAGGGGCTTCGGCTCTGGACAGGGATGCTGGCTTCAGCCTCCAGCTCACTGCTGGGCCACCACGGGTCTGGAGGTTTGCTTCTCTGAGCCTCAGTTCCCCATCTGTGAAATGAGGCTGGCAATTGCCCCATGTCCCATGCCTGCTGGGAGGTAAATAGATGAGGCAGGTGGGGGCAGCTTGCGGCGAGTGCTCAGCGTGCCCCAGCTCTTGGCGTTCTCCATCCAGGGGACACAGCTCCCTCTCGATTTTGTCCTGGCTCAGCTCCGGCAGGTCTCGTGCCTGCATTTCTGCTGTGTCCTGGAGACAACCCACCCCCACCCCCACAGAGCCTTAGCCGTGGGCCTGTAGGAGCACTGCTCGCCTCCTCCAGCCCCTCCAGTGGTCCAGAGCCTGGGGCTCCCTGGTGGCCGCCCCATGCGGGGCTTCTCAGACAGAAGGAGGGGGAACAGTGGAAGGGGGCAGGGAAGGGGGCAGTGACGGGAGGGAGGCCAGGGCACAGCCAGGTTTCCCACCCCACTCAGGCCAGCCCTGTGGCCCCTCACCACACCAACTTATTTCTTTAAACTATGTAAAAAGTATGATGTTTTCATTAACTCTGACTCTTCCTCCCCATATTTCCCTTCGTGCCCCCCATGCCGCTTGGTCTCCCTGCCTCTCAGAATCCCCCCACCTCAGGTCTCCCACCCTGCCCCTTGGTCTTCCCCCCCATGCCCCTCAGTTTCCCCCGACCCCTCAGTCTTCCCGCTTGCCCCTTGGTCTTCCCTACATGCTCCTCAATCCCCCCTCTGTCTTTCCCCCACCCCTGGGTCTCCCCTTCTGCCCCTCGGTCTCCCCCTGACCCTTGGTCTCCACTCACCCCTCAGTCTCCCCCCAGTCGTGCCTCTCAGTCCCCCCTGCCCCTCAGTCTCCCTTTGCCCCTCGGTCTCCCTCCATCCCATTTCCCTCCACCCCTCAGTCTCCTCACTCCCCTCGGTTTTCCCCCACCCCATCTCCCCCCACCCCTCAGTCTCACCCCTCCCTGTCTCCCCACACCTCTTGGTTTCCCCTCTCCCCATCTCCCCCCACCCCTCAGTCTCCTCACACTCCTCGGTCTCCCCCCAGTTGTGTCTCTCAGTCCGCCCGCCCCTGGGTCTCCCCAGCCCCTCGGTCTCCCTGCTCATCCCTCAGCCTCCTCCCCCTCCGCCTCCATCTCCCGCTCTCTTAGTCCTCCCCTTTCCCCTCAGTCTTTCCATCATTGACACCCAGTGTCCTCAGGGTCTCAGAATCAGGAATCTGAGATAGAGACACTTGAGCATTTCTTAAAATGCTATTTAAAAATTATTACTATTTGGAGGAAAGAGGTGAGGGAAGGAGAAGGAGTGGGGAGGAGGGAAAGGAGAAGTGAGGGAGGGGGCGGGTGTGCAGGGGAAGAGAGGGAGCCTTAAAATGCTGTTATGATGACAGCATGAGAACTGGAGAACTGGAGTGCAGTGTTGCGATCTTGGCTCACAGCAGCCTCCGCCTCCCAGGTCCCACTGATTCTCCTGCCTCAGCCTCCCGAGTAGTTGGGATTTACAGGCATGTGCCACCATGCCTGACTAATTTTTTATTATTGGTAGAGACAGGGTTTCACCATGTTGGCCAGGCTGGTCTTGATCTCCTGGCCTCAGGTGATTCACCTGACTCAGCCTCCCAAAGCGCTGGGATTGATTGCAGGCATGAGCCACCAAACCTGGCATAATTCAGGTGTCTTTAAATAGACAAACGTGAGAAACCAACAGATACGTGTGCAGCACGAGACATTTGGGGGATTATCTTTCAGCAAATCAGCTGCCTCGAAGGTGGACCATGTAGGAGTGTACACAGAGGCAAGTGCCCCACAGTGGCCAGGACAGACAGGCAGGAAGTCGCAGGTGCACAGTCCAAGCTGTCAGGACCTGGAGCTGACTGTCCCTCAGCTGCAGCGTCCTTGCCACGGCAGCCCTCCCCTCCTGCTTGTCACAGATGGCATCCTCCCTTCCAGGCTTCTTGCCATGTTCTGGGCAGGAAGGAGGAGGGAAAAGGGCTGACTCCCAGCGAGGGACTCATGCCTGTTTCTCCCCAGCCAGGACTGTGTCCCAGAAACCCTAGTTTCGAGGGGGTGGCCTCAGGGTGTTTTCAGCAGGTCCCATTGCTGTGGTTGGGACCTTGAGCAATATCAGAATCTGTTGGTGAGGAAAGGGGGATGGGCGTGGGACTGACAGCTCAGGGAGGGACAGCTTACTCTTGAGACCCCGGGGGAGCAGAGAAAGCAGAGTCACCAGCAGAGGGGGTCCTGAGGCTGGGCCTCAGCAGGCAGTATGGAAGTGAGCTAAGTGAGGAGTGTGGCTGTGGAAAATCCTGGGATGGGCAGTGGCAGAAGGTATGAAGGACAGGAGCAATGCCAAGGCTGGTGTGGGGGTGGGGAGCGGGGCCTGCCCCTTCATGCATTTCTTCTCCAGATCTTCTCTGAGCCATTGGGAAGGGCGTGGACAGTGGGGCAACCTTGACGTCATGGCTGGGTTTGCATGCTAGCAGCAGCTGGCACGGATTGAGCTCTTAGGTTGTGCCGGGCACGGGCTGAGCCCGCACACGCAAGGCCACAAGCAGTCCTCCCTCCAGGGCTTGGACGCAGGCAGGATTGTCACTCCAACTTCACAGAGGAGGCCGCTGAGGTTCAGAGAGGCCAAATGAGCCGCCCAGGCGTCTCAGCTAGGAAGCAGAGGGTCTGGGGACCCAACCCACTAAACCTCCACACTGTGCCACCTCTCCAGGGACAGTCAGAGGGAGGCTACGTAGGAGAGGGCGGGTGAGAGCAGGACAGCAAGGAGGAGGCAGCTGTGGAGGTCTGCCTTCATCCTGACACGGACGGTGAGGTGCTGTTCAGGGAGCATTCTGGCAGAAATGGTGACTTTGGGTCTTAGGCGATGGGCACCTGGGTGTCAGGCCCAGGCTGAGCCCCACGGCCCCTAGGTGTGCAGAGGCAGAGTGTATACTGCTTGGAGCGGCAGGCAGGGCCTGTAGACCAGGGGCACTGTGACCCCCTGGGCCAGCCCGATGACCACCAGAGGAAGTGCAGTGAGCAGCCCTGCCCTGCCAGGTGAGCCGCCCCCACGCCCCTGCCAACTCCCTACCCCCAGGCGGCCTGGGTCTGCCACAGGCCCCTACTTCTGGGCCCCAGAGGCCCCAGGGAGGAGCACAGGCAGCCAGGTTTTCATGGGTCTTCCCAAGGCTGAAGCCCCAGCTCCCGGTCACCCCTTACTCCAGCCTGGGCTAGCCTGGACACCTGTGGTCCTCCTCCTTAGGTCCCTGGTTACAGAAATAGGCCTCTGGTAATGCTCACTTCCCCTGAGGGGAGGGTGGCAGGAGCAGAGGGGCTGGGCCATGTCACCAAACTCAGGGGACAGGACACCTACCTGGGCTTGGAGCTCTGGAGAAGCAGCCACTGGCCTTGGTCCCAGCTCTGGGACCAACCCCGAGGGCCTTGGAGCCCGGCCCGGCCCTCCCTGCTGGTGAGCCTGATGCCACCCGTGTGCCCTTGCCAGGCGGTGGGCAGGTGAGTGGCAGCTGTGCTCCAGCTCCTGCGGGCCTGGGGGCCTCTCATGCCGGGCCGTGCTCTGCATCTACAGCGTGGGGCTGGATGAGCAGAGTGCCCTGGAGCTGCCCACCTGTGAACACCTTCCCCGGCCCCTGGCTGAAACCCCCTGCAACCGCCACGTGCCCTGTCTGGCCACCTGGGCTGTGGGGAACTGGTCTCAAGTGAGTGCGGGATGGGAGGGGCCACCTCCAGCGACACCCTTGGTCTCAGGCTACAGGGAGGCAGACAGCCTTCCTCCAGCCCTTACTGCCTGGTACTGTGGATGGGAGGGAGTCTGGGGCATTCCAGGGTCCAGCCTGACTCCAAAGCCTCAGGGATCAGGAAGCTCCTGCGAAGCCGTGGCCACAGCCATGACCTTGAGCTGGGTAGGGCCAGAGAGGGCTGGCTGGAGTCCCTGCCACTCTGATACCGGGCAGTGGACAGTGCCTTGCCCCAGCGTCCCCTGGCAGCCAGCCTCCCAGCCTGAGCCCCTCACCCTGGTTTCCCCCACAGTGCTCAGTGACATGTGGGAAGGGCACTCAGCACCGAAGTGTCCTCTGCACCAATGACACTGGTGTACCCTGTGATGAGGCCCAGCAGCCAGCCCGCCAAGTCACCTGCCCTCTGCCACCCTGTCCGTGGCCCCTGGACATACTGGTCCCTGAAGGCTCAGGCAGTGGCTCCTCCAGCCACGAGCTCTTCAACGAGGCTGACTTCATCCCATGCCGCCTGGCCCCACACCCTTCACTCACCTCAGCACCCAGGCCAGCCAGCATGGGCAATGACATCGACGAGGAGGCCCTGGAGCTGGACCCGCCTGGGCCCGTGTTTGCGGACGACTTCTATTATGCCTGCAATTTCATCAATTTCCACGAGGACCTGTCCTACAGGCCCTTTGAGGAGCCCGATCTAGACCTGGTGGGGCCAGGGGTTGGGACGCCCACACCACGCCACCGTCCTCCTGCGCCCTCCACGGGTAACCCCGTGTCTGCCACAGAGCCTCCTGCAGCCACGGAGGAGGGGGCACTGGGACCTTGGTCCCCTAGCCCTTGGCCCAGCCAGGCCGGCTGCTCCCCACCCCCACCCTCAGAGCTGACCCTTGGGAACCCTTTGGTCAATTTCCTGCCTGAGGAAGACACCCCCATAGGGACCCCAGACCTTGGGCTCCCCAGCCTGCCCTGGCCCAGGGTTTCCCCTGATGGCGTGCAGATACCTGCCACCCCTGGGAGCCAAAATGACTTGGTTCGCGAGGACAGCCAGCGCCAGCTGCCCCCTCTATGGTGGGACAGGACCAATGAGGTTTCCAAGGATGATGAACCTGGGGGCTGCGGAGCCCCCCACCTGCCCCTGAGACCCAGCCCCACCCTGCCTCCTTTGTCCTCTGTTGGTAGCACGCACTCCTTTCCTGGTCCTGATGTAGTGGAGCTGTGGACAGGAGGGACTATAGCCTGGAAGCCAGCTCTGGAGGGTGGCCTGGGGCCTGGGGACAGTGAGCTGATGCCCACTGTGGAGGTGGCTCCTCCCCTTCCTCTTCCCATAACCCCTCCGCCAGAGACAGAAGGCAGGGACAGCCCCTGCAGCTGGGGACTCCTAACTCCCCAACCCCAGGACCAGGCTCCTGGGACCAGCAGACTGTGGCAGTGCGGGGCATCTTCCTCCCCATGACCCTGACTGGCCTTGGGCACACACATGAGCCTGAGCCTGCCCCGAGCCCAGGACCCAAGGGCCAGCCAGAGTCCCTCAGCCCTGAGGTGCCCCTGAGCTCTGGGCTGCTGTCCATGCCCTCTTGGGACAGCCCTGCTAACAGCCACAGAGCCCCTGAGACCCAGCCCCCGGCCCCCAGCCTGGCTAAGTCAGGGTCCCCTGTGGACCCACTGGCTGCCAGGAATGTCAGCTGGCAAGCTGGAAACTGGAGCAAGGCAAGTGGTGCGGGCCGGGCTGGCGAGGGAGTTTGCCCGGGACCTTGGTGATTGTTGCTTCACCTGAAAGTGAGCAGAGCGGGACACAGGCGCTGTCTGTCCTGCCTCCCTCGGGGCAGGATTCCCAGGATTAGGTGGATGAGGGGGCCACAGGGCCCATTCCTGGGCGGCACATGGGGCCTCAGGGAAGCCAGGACAGGCACACTCTGGCAGCACACCCCAGGACAGAGTTCACTCAGGCAGCTGTGCAGTGGGGAGGGTCCCCCCATGGCTTGCAGGCCCAGTCTTGCCCAGAAAGCAAGCTTCCCTGAGGCTCAGCCTGTCTCCTCTACGCTGGGCTCAGCCCACTGCCACCGGGCTCTGCCCTCAATGGCTCCACCCTCCTTTGGCAGTGACCTGCAGGGGTCTGAGCTGCATGAAAGAAGCTGGTCAGTGCCCCCTCCCTGGGTCCCCAGAAGGTCACTGCAGGAGAAGCAAGGTTCTGTTCAGATCCCTAATTTGGGTGTGGAAAGGGGCAGTCTGGTTAGGATAGCTGGTCAGGGGTGCCCGCAGGGTCCCCTTCCCCCGCCTCTGCACCAGTGACACTGCAACACAGGCCCTTTGTCCTTTGTGGGCAGGGTCAGTTGATTGCTGGGGGGCGGGGGTTGACTTTTTATTCTCACGGTCTTCCTGGGAGGTGGGTGGTGGAGTCTATTTTGCAAATAAGAAAACTGAGGCCCAGAAGAGGGGCCTGTCTTGCTGAGGTCTCACTAGTCTAGGTGGGTAGTTCCTGGCTGTGGGGGCCGGGCGGGGATGGGGTCTGCCTGGCTTTCACGGGTCTGTGCCCCGCAGTGGTCCACCACCTGCAGCCTGGGTGCCATCTGGAGGCTGGTGCGCTGTAGCTGTGGCCGGGATGAGGAGTACACCCCTGCTGACCGGCCCCAGCCTGCCCGCCGCTGCCACCTGCGGCCCTGTGCCACCTGGCACTTGGGCAACTGGAGTAAGGTGTGTGAGGATGGAGCCAGGGCAGGGAGCCCCAGGGCACGGGGTGGAGCCCTGGGTAACCAGGGCCTGTGTTCTGAGAGCAGCAGGGCAGGGGAGGGCTCTGGGCTGCACGTCTGGGCACCCAATGGCACTGGATCTGAATCTCCTGGGAGTCTTCATTTTTGTCTGGCTTGACCTGTTTCCTCCCCTCTGTATTTCTGACCCCATCTGGACTTGTCTTTCACCAGCTTGCCTTTGTTCCTCCCTTTCTCTGTCTGTCCCTGCCCATGGCAGCCTCTGGCCGGGCACCTTTTGCCTGGGGCCTGCCAGCCTTGGCCTCCTGCTGGGGCTCTTTGGGGATTTGCCCTGGGCTGGAGCATGGACCTGATGCCTTCCCTGCCACACGCCTCACGGGGTCGCATGTGTGGGCCTGCACGTGGGGGGTGTCCATACACGTCTCTCCATCCCCAGTGCTCCCGCAGCTGCGGTGGAGGCTCCTCAGTGTGGGATGTGCAGTGTGTGGACACATGGGACCTCTGGCTGCTGCGACCCTTCCACTGTCAGCCGGGGCCAGCCAAGCCCTGCCTCAGCTGCTACACCTCTTCCTGGAGGGAGGTGAAGCCTGGTGGTCCAATTGGGGGGAGGGGGTGCCCTCAGACCCTGGCTGTGCCCTGACTCCTTCCCTGCACCCTAGTGCTCTGAGGCCTGTGGTGGTAGTGAACAGCATCACCTGATGACCTGCCCGGAGCCAGGCCTCTGCGAGGAGGCACTGAGACCCAACGCCATGTGGCCCTGTAACACTCAACCCTGCACGCAGTGGGTGGTGGGGTTCTGGGACCAGATGAGCTGGGCTTTGTGGAGGAGTAAGGAGCAAGGGCTTGGCGGCACCTGGTCGGTCCTGGGTTGGGTAAAGCAGCTATTGAGTGTGGCTGAGAGCCAGGCTGTCCCTGGCCACTGCTCGTGCAGCAGTGACTGGACGAGGTCCTGCCCTGCTGGTCTTACAGCCTGCCAGGGAGAAACTGACAAGGAAAGGGCACATGTGCTGTGATGTCAGGGAAGGCCTTTCCAGGAGGGACCTCGAGTTGAGACCCGAGGGAGGAGTCAGTGATGCCAAGGACAGGGATAAAGGGGACAGTAGGTGTGAAGTCTGAGGCAGGAATGACGAGCTTGGGGCGATCAGGGAGCCTGGCAAAGGCCAGCGGCAGAAGGGGGCGGAAGAGGAGCCTTGGGTGGGCAGGACGCCTTCTGCCGGGTCTGTTTGGAATGAAGGGGTTCAGAAATCTCAGCTGTGGGCCCTGAGGTGGGCCCTGAGCCGGACCCTGGAGTCAGCTGGGCCAGGGTTTGAGTCTGTCCCACTGGCTGCTGAGTGACTCTGGGCAGGTTGCTTTGCCTTGCTGGGTCACTGTTTTCTCACCTGTAAAACGGGGACAACTTGGAAGAAGAGGGTCAGGAGGATTAAATGAAGTAACGGGATGGAGTACAGAGCTGGGCACAGACTCGGCGGGCACAGCACAACACTGGCACAGATTCGGCGCATCTTCAGGGTTTTCAGACCCGCACCTGATAACAACGAAGCCTGGCGGGCTGGGCCCTGGCTGTGAAACCTGTCTCCACCCCTCCTGTCTGTGGGCTGGGCAGGTCCTCTGCCCCATCCCTCGGGCACAGCAGTCTCGCCCATGTCTCTGCCCGCTGCTGCATTAGGGCTGCATCCCGGGGCTCTGCCCAGGCCTCTCAGGCATGTCCCTTGAGAGGGCCTCGCTGCCCTGCAGCCTTGAGGGCTGTCCCCACAGCGCAAGTGGGGTTTGAGTACCGAGTGAGCTCTAGGCATGGGACCAGGTCCTCCCAGGTGGCACTGAGGGTGGGGCTGGGAGCAAGGGCAGGCCAATCAGGCACAGGGTGCAGGGATGGCTTCCCAGAGGAGGTGTTACTGCCCCCGCAGCTAAGGTGGCCCAGGGAAACACTCCTTCCTCCCCACCCCCCGCAGTGCTCAGCCCCCTGTGGCGGGGGCGTCCAGCGGCGCCTGGTCAAGTGTGTCAACACCCAGACAGGACTGCCTGAGGAAGATGGTGACCAGTGTGGCCATGAGGCCTGGCTTGAGAGCTCCCGGCCGTGTGGCACTGAAGACTGCGAGCCCATCCAGGCACCCTGTGAGTCCATGAACCCCTGGCTCTCTGCTAAAGTGAGGTGGGGTGGGGAGGGTGATGGGGAGTGGGATTGTCAAACCATCACACCCATGGCACCGGCTGGCTCCATCTGCAGTCTGGGCTCAGGAGCTACAGGGTCACAGAATCCTGAGGCCACAGGATGCCATGCTGGAGCCTGGGTTGTGCTGGGAGTCAGCCCGGGGTCCCAGCCACACGATCTCCTGCTGGCAGATGTCTGGCCTCAGGGGAGGAGAGGGGGCGGCCCCTGAACTGCTGTGTGAACCTGCGTAAGCTCTTTTCCTCTGGGTCTCAGTCTTCCCATTGTGAGGCCAGGGATGTCCCTGAGGCTATGTGAAAGCTGGGCCTGGGTGAATCCGGTCCCCAGCCCTGGCCTGCCCATTCCCTGGCCAGAGGGCTGCCTAGAGTGAGCAGTGGAACCACAGGGAGGGTTTCCTGACCAGCTGTGTCCTGGCAGAAGGGCCTGGGCCAAAGTGGTCTGGACACCCTGATCCCCTGCCGCTGACACACACATCACACACACACACATGCACACAGTCTCTCTCCTGACACCCTGCCCCCCCCCACACAGCCTCTCCTGACACCCCCCCACACACACACTCTTACACTTCCTACCGCTCTGCCCCCAACACATAAACATTCTCTTTCTTGTGATCCTCTGTCTCTGACACACACACACACACTGACTTTCTCTCTGTCTCCCTTCCTGCAGCCCCAACTGCCCCCAGCAGTGCTGAGTGTAGGAAACCGTGGTCCTGGAATCTCCCCTGGGCACCCTTCGCCAGCTGTGTGGCCATGGGCTCCATTTCCCTGTCAGGGCCTTCATGTGCTGAATCATGGGGCTGTCAAGCACCATCCTTGCATAAATGAGGTCTGGGCACAAAGCGCCCCACACTGCATGGGCATCCAGGTGGTGCTCAGGGAAGGCGGCCTTTTCCCCTTCCCCAAAGCCACTTTCATCCCCAATTGAAAGGTCAGGAAGAAGGCCTGGGGCTGCCCCTAGCAGTCTAGGGCACCCAGAAGCTGTGGCGGGAAGAGGTGCAGCCCCCTGTGCTAATGGCTGTCTGCCACCTGCCCCTTGGACAGAGTTGGCAGCCAGGGCACTCAACTGGCATTCTGGGCCCCCTGCAGTCTCCTGGGTCTGCCTCTCCCCTTGTCTAGCGTAGCCTTCTCTATCTGCTCCTGGACAGCCCTCATTCAGGCTCAGAGTGGCCCCTGCCATGCCTCACTACCCTGCCTCTGGCAGGGGTGGCCTTCCTGCCTCAAATCCCATTACCTCAAGGCCCAGAGGCAGTGCCGCCACCCTACCCTGCCCGTCCTCAGCACACACCCAGCCAGTGTCTCAGAGCGCTCCTGTGTGCTGCCTGGGCTGGCTGTTGGCATCACATCTCTTGCTTCTCAGGGTTAGGCTGGCTACAGGGAGCGGGTGTTACCATCCCAGGTGGTGAGGACCAGATGGGGCAGAGAACAGGAACTGAGGTGCCTGGGGGCCCAGAACCACGGATGATTGCCCACGAGGCTCTGGGCTTGCAGGGTCTCCAGGGGTGGGTGTGAGTGGGTGGAGGGAGTGGGACTGCTTAGGTAGCTGAACTAGAAACTGTCTAAGTGAGTTTTCTGCCACCAGTGCACAGTGGAGGGGAAGCAGGAAGGTGTCTTGCACCTTGAGACCTGGAATTCCCAGGATGTTTTGCTGGTGTGTGGGACAGTGTGGCAGGTATTTGGAAAGCCTGGAAACTCCAGTGTGTGTGGTCACTGCAATGACCCAGCATGGCCGCATCCGTTTGCTTTGGAGGTGGGTTTGGCAGAGGGGACCGATGCCCAAGAGGTGAGGCAGCTTGTGTGAGGTCACCCCGGGTGAGCAGGATGCAGCCTGCAGATGTGCGCTTTGGAGCTCTGCCTGGAGCTGGGCTGGAGGAGCCTGCCTGCTGCCTTGTGCCCTCTGTGGGGCCTGGAGGATGGCCCATGCCCAGGGCTGGTTGCTCCCGTCCTGGTCCTCTTCCTCCGGGAGATCTGCTGGAATGAGCAGGGCCCAGGCAGCAGCTGGGGGTTGTCAGCAGTGGCAGCAGCATCAGGAGCAAGGCCAGAAGGCTGGAAAAAAGCCACTTCCCAAAATAGCTCCAATAACCACAGGCAGGAGGGCCCAGCTGAGCCTCAGCCCTGACAAGCCTCAGCCCCTGGTTTCCACTGACAGGCTGCAAGGTCCAGTCTTTTGAGGCTTTGTGGCCTCCCTGAGAAGTGGAAGGCTGGCCTGGGAGATGGGACCCTGTGACCCCAAAGCTGAGGTTGACTGCAGTCCCCGTGGCTGGAGGGGGTCACAGAGGCCTGGTAGGACAGGTGAACTGGAGCAGGGGGAGGCGCCGGGAGTGGGGGCAGAGGCCACTGCAGAACTGGACTGCAGTTCTGTGCCAGGCTCTGTCAGGGGATTCCAAGGCTGAGCAAGGATGGAGATGGGGTGGCAGGGCATTGCCCTGGGCAGGCTCTTCTGCAGGCATGTGAGGGGGTCAGGGTGGGGTCTCAGAACCTTTCCTCCAGAAACCTCAGCCCACCAGCGCCTGTTCTCCAATCTTAGGGGTCGGCCATGGGAAGGTGGGACAGAGACAGCCACAGTTGGAGAGGTGCAACTCCAGTTCGGGAGCCCCCCCCCCAGAAACTGGGGCCCTCTGCATGGCAGTTAGCTGCTGGAGCCTCCTTAAGGTGACTGGTGTGGGGAGCCAGGTTCTGTGTACCCCAAACCACTGATGCCCCGTGTCCCCTACTCCAGGTTGTGAGTGGGACCGCCTGTCATTTGGATTCTGCGAGACACTGCGCCTGCTGGGCTGCTGCCAGCTTCCCACTGTCCACACCCAGTGCTGCCGCTAATGCCCTCCACCCAGCCATGGTGCTTCCTCCCGAGGCCATCAGCTGGCTGCCCGCCGCTGACTGCATCAGGATGCACAGACCAACTGACAGACCTCAGTGCCCACCATGGGCTGTGGCAGAGCCCCCGCCTCCTGCACCCTAATGGTGCTAACCCCCCTCTCCCCATCCAGTGGCAGGCTGGGGACCTCCTCCCCCTCAGAAAAGGTATTTTTTTAACAGTTTGTGTAACGTTTGTTATTATTTTACATAAATGAGCATCTACCATTCCAAAGCACAGCGTGACTTCTTGGATTTGGAGAATCTTAAAAGTCAGAAACCTCTCCTGACCCCTCTGCCCCAATCTTCACTGCACAGCATCTCAGCAGGCAGTGGCTTTTCACCTGCTCCCCTGTGGCACATCAGCTCCTCTGGCAGCCCAGCCCCTCACACTGAGGACCCCTGTCTCACCAGTCACCTCCCTCAGCTGGGCCAACACATCCAGTCCATTCCAGCTTCCCTGGTCTCAGGCCTAGAGACAACACATCCCTCCCTGAGCGTCCATCTTTGTCCCTCAATCCTGACTCCATCGAAAGCCCAGAGAAGCCTCTCCAGAACATCCTTCTCAGCAGGCTCACTGCAATGCGGCAAAGGTTTCAGAGCTCCCCATTCTCCAGGCGGCAGTCAGTTCCTTCCCACACGTACTGGATTCTGATGCCCTCTGCACTCCATTAGGGCCCACTGCCACCCACGCCACACATGGTCCCTTCCTCTCCCGGGGAGCTGCCCACTTGGATCTTGATAGTCAAATACTCAGGGCACCCTAAAGTCAGACATTCTCCTTAAAGCTTCTTAAGCCATTCTGCAGCTCCGCGACCTGACTGCCTGCAGCCCACACACTTCTCTTTGGTCAGCATCCCACAACTTAGCACTGAACACATAGCGGCTGTTACTCTCCACCAGTAGTTGAGTTTTCCCAACCAGACAGTGAGCTTCTTGAGGAGAAAAAAAATAATCATATTATTATGGTCTCCGTGAAGCAGACACCATTGGAGGTCCTCAGATCTAGATGTCAGAAACAGGGTTCCATACTCTTTTGTCACCTCCCCTCCAACACACCCTCCGCAGATATGGACAAGACCTTGAACCAGTCAGCCTAGTTAATCTAAAAAAACACTTCTCTTCAGGCAGAGAAGTAAGGTGGTTACTTCGTGGTTTCAACGGCTGACCTGAGACCCAGACTTCTGGGTTCAAACTTTCACTGTAGATGTGCAAAAAAAAAAACCCTCCTCAACCATGCACAGTGGCTCACACCTGTAATCCCAGCACTATGAGAGGCCGAAGTAGGCAGATTGCTTGAGGCCAGGAATTTCAGGCCAGCCTGGCCAACGTGCCAAAATCGCATCTGTACTAAAAAATAAAATTAGCCAGATGTGATGATACACACCCATGATCCAAGCTTCTTAAGAAGAAGGTATTGTTTATATATTATATTCACAAGAACTGTTTGAACCTGGGAGGCAGAGGTTATAGTGAGCTGATAATGCATAACTGTACTCCATCCTGGGCAACAGAGCAAGACTCTGTCTCAAAAAAATAAAGACAAAGGCCGGGCGCAGTGGCTCACACCTGTAATCTCAGCACTTTGGGAGGCTGAGGTGAGTGGATCATGAGGTCAAGAGAATGAGATCATCCTGGCCAACATAGTGAAACCCCGTCACTACTAAAAATACAAAAATTACCCAGGTGTGGTGATGCACACCTGTAGTCCCAGGTACTCAGGAGGCTGAGGCAGAATAGCTTGAACCGGGGAAGCAGAGGTTGCAGTGAGCCAAGATCGCGCCACTGCACTCCAGCCTGGCAAGAGAGCGAGACTCTGCCTCAATAAAAGAAAAAGAAAGAAAAGACCCTCTTCAACTGGCAGCAATGCCCGGTGTTGTGGGGAGGGAGGACTGGAGGCCCCAAAGAGTGCCCACTAGAGCCACCCACCATGGGGAAGAGGAAAAATGAGAAAAGCATCCATTTATTGGGTGCTTTCTATTTGCCAGTTCTGCTGGGCAGCTTGGATGCATTATCTATTGCTAATTCTCACAGCATCCCTGCTAGAGCAGGGTTATTCCAATCACAGGCAGACACGCTGAGGCCTGGAGCTCCCTTTCCAACATGCCTCTATGCATGGGAGAGAGGGACATGGTGAACTGTTTGAGGGGACGAGGCTTCAAAGGATGCCCTGCACATGTGCAAACCCCATGGAGAAAAGCAGAACCAAGGCAGGCAGGCTCTCCAGGTAAGTTCACATCCACCTGGCTCAGCACTCACATGGGAATTTCACAAGATGCTTTTTTACAAGCTGCTCTTCAAATTAACATTCCAGCTTCAAATGATGATGTTTACATTTTCTTCAAGAAATATTTCACCCCACTCCTCAGGGGAGGAGACTTTAACAATAATTTCTAAGGTGTTACATTAAGTTCAGGAGTCCTTTTTACACCAACTTAGACAATTAAACTGTCTTCTGTCCAGAGGTAGGGAGCTGGCCTCACCGTCTCCAAGGGCCCCACCAGGAGACTGTCAAAGGCCTTCACCAGCAACCAAAGCCAGCAGGGTTGGGGAGGGTGCTTAAGTGATAAGAGACCTTTAAGACCTTGCTACTGTCCCTGACAAGAGGTAAGGCAAAAGCTTACAGCTCTCACCAAGAAAACAATGCAAGGAATAGAAGCCAACTTCCATATGTGGTGATTCTTCTGGTTCTAACCACAGCTCCCTAAAAACTCCATCTCTCTGTCTAATGTCTTGAGATATGAAGGCTGGAAGGGCCTGTGAAATAACTAGGACCACCCTGTCACTCACAGCAGGTGTGCAAGCACCCACCCAGCTTTCTGAGGTGCCACCCTGGCCCTCTGCATCAGGCCACTCCCAAGACCACCAGGCAGCTTAGTCCAGCCTACAGATGCCTCCTCCTCAGGTGCCCACCTCCACAAAGGTTTAAAAGCACATTACAGACACAAATCAGTGATAATGAATTAATCATTATGTCATATCCATAAGGAACTTATGGAAGAAATTCTCCATCCACAGGGATGAGGTGATCTTGACACAAGGCCAGACTCACAAATGACCCTTCCAGGAGCTAAAGTTTTTTTTATTTACCGCAATGTGCAAAAAGTCTAACAACGAGTTTAAAAATAATTTTATTGTTTCAAGTTTCATGCAGCAGTAATTGGTGTGGTGAAATGTTTTGGCTGGCAGAGGTGCAATGATTAGATGAAAATAAATTTGTTGTACAAAAAAAGTGTTTCAAAGCGAATGGAGGGTATCCCTTTAAGAAATCTTCCATTTCTTCAGCTCCTTCTATGCGCCAGGCACTGGATCACGTCCTGGGAATTCAATGACCAAGGTACCATTCTCCTCCCCAACGTCAGGGGAAAACAATATGGGGGAGATACCCATATACAGGTATAGCAAGAGACCACAGGCGCTCAAGTCAGTGCAACCAACCTGCAAGCAGAATCAAGACCAGAGAGAGGGTGAAATTGCAGCTAACTCTTAAAGGAGCTTGCCAAAGGGCAAGCTGGTAGTATTGTCTGCTACTCCAAGCAGAGGGGCTTTCACCTCCCAAGACAAAGGGACACAAATGAGTATAGTCTGAGAAGTTGTTCAGAACGTCTGGGAGGAAGGGAGGCTGATGTTCTCTCTCAGCCAAACAAAATGATTTCCAAATTAAAAACAGTAAAAGGCAATCACGGGGAAACTGACATGTAAAACTAAATAACCAGCTATATATTTTGTGTAATCTCAGCAAGAAAGATTCTGAAAATATCAATAAAAGATGAAACAAAATACATAAAATTATCTAACAAAATACAGTGTGGAACCTAACACCAATCATGCATTTATTTATTCTTACTCTCTGTAAGTATTTCTGGCGGGCGAGCATCTTAACCACATAGATTAGCCCAAGGCGACAGATATGAGCATGATAATTAAAGTGTTACTACCTACTTAAACAGAGCGATGGAAGGTAAATCTTGCTGTATTTTTCCAAATTAATCAGTCGTGTTTTTTTTTTTAATCTCTAATCTCAAAAGAAATATTTTAGAGGTTTTAATTTATGAAAGTCCTGTAAAATTATCTTTCTTCCCCCCATTTATTTATTTTATTGCATTTTAGGTTTTGGGGTACATGTGAAGAACATGCAAAATTGTTGCATAGGTACACACGTGGCAGTGTGATTTGCTGCCTTCCTCCCCATCACCTACATCTGGCATTTCCCCCCTTGCTATCTGTCCCCAGCTCCCCAGCCCCCACTGTCCCTCCCCTATTTCCTCCCAACTGACACCAATGTGTAGTGCTCCCCCCCGTGTCCATGTGTTCTCATTTCTCAACACCAGCCTATGAGTGAGAACATGCAGTGTTTGATCTTCTGCTCTTCTGTCAGTTTGCTGAGAATGATGGTTTCCAGGTTCATCCATGTCCCTACAAAGGACCCAAACTCATCGTTTTTGATGGCTGCATAATATTCCATGGTGTATATGTGCCACATTTTCCCTATCCAGTCTATCGTCGATGGGCAGTTGGGTTGGTTCCAGGTCTTTGCTATTGTAAACAGTGCTGCAATGAACATTCGTGTGCACGTCTCCTTATAGTAGAACGATTTGTAATCTTTTGGATATATACCCAGTAATTGGATTGCTGGGTCAAATGGAATTTCTACTTCTAGGTCCTTGAGGAATCGCCACACCGTCTTCCACAATGGTTGAACTAATTTACACTCCCACCAACAGTGCAAAAGTGTTCCTATTTCTCCACATCCTCTCCAGCATCGGTTGTCTCCAGATTTTTTAATGATCGCCATTCTAACTGGTGTGAGATGGTATCTCAATGTAGTTTTGATTTGCATTTCTCTGATGACCAGTGATGATGAGCAGTTTTTCATATGTTTGTTGGCCTCATGTATGTCTTCTTTTGTAAAGTATCTGTTCATATCCTTTGCCCACTTTTGAATGGGCTTGTTAGTTTTTTTCTTGTAAATCTGTTTTAATTCTTTGTAAATTCTGGATATCAGCCCTTTGTCAGATGGATAAACTGCCAAAATTTTTTCCCACTCTGTTGGTTGCTGATTCACTCTAATGACTGTTTCTTTTGCTGTGCAGAAGCTGTGGAGTTTGATTAGGTCCCATTTGTCTATTTTGGCTTTTGTTGTCAATGCTTTTGGTGTTTTGGTCATGAAGTCCTTGCCTACACCTATTTCCTGAATGGTTTTGCCTAGATTCTCTTCTAGGGTTTTTATGGTGTTAGGTGTTATGTTTAATCTTTAATCCATCTGGAGTTAATTTTAGTGTAAGGTGTCAGGAAGGGGTCCAGTTTCTGCTTTCTGCACATGGCTAGCCAGCTTTCCCAACACCATTTATTGAACAGGGAATCCTTTCCCTATTGCTTGTTTTTGTCTGGTTTGTCAAAGATCAGATGGTTGTAGATATGTTGTGTTGCCTCCGAGACCTCTGTTCTGTTCCATTGGTCTATATCTCTCTTTTGGTACCAGTACCATGCTGTTTTGATTACTATAGCCTTGTAGTATAGTTTGAAATCCGGTAGTGTGATGCCTCCCGCCTTGTTCTTTTTGCTTAGAATTGACTTGGCTATGGTTCCATATGAAGTTTAAGGTGTTTTTTTCCAGTTCCGTGAAGAAGGTCATTGGTAGCTTGATGGGGATAGCATTGAATCTGTAAATTACTTTGGGCAGTATGGTCATTCTCACGGTATTTATTCTTCCTAACCATGAACATGGAATGTTTCTCCATCTGTTTGTGTCCTCTCTTATTTTGTTGAGCAGTGGCTTGTAGTTCTCCTTGAAGAGGTCCTTTACGTTCCTTGTTAGTTGTATTCCTAGGTATTTTATTCTCTTTGTGGCAATTGTGAATGGAAGTTTGTTCTTCATTTGGCTCTCTTTAAGTCTGTTATTGGTGTATAGGAATGCATGTGATTTTTGCACATTGATTTTGTATCCTGAGACTTTGCTGAACTTGCTTATCAGTTTCAGGAGATTTGGGGCTGAGACAATGGGGTCCTCTAGATATACAATCATGTCGTCTGCAAATAGAGACAATTTGACTTCCTCCTTTCCTATTTGAATGCCCTTTATTTCTTTTTCTTGGCTGATTGCTCTGGCTAGAACTTCTAATACTATATTGAATAGCAGTGGTGAGAGAGGGCCTCCTTGTCTGGTGCCACATTTCAAGGGGAATGCTTCCAGTTTTTGCCCATTCAGTATGATATTGGCTATTGGTTTGTCATAAATAGCTTTTATTATTTGAGATACATTCCGTCAATACCTAGCTTATTGAGGGCTTTTAGCATAAAGGGCTGTTGAATTTTGTCAAAGGCCTTCTCTGCATCAATCGAGAAAAACATGTGGTTTCTGTCTTTGGTTCTGTTTATGTGGTGAATTATGTTTATAGACTTGCTTATATTAAGCCAGCCTTGCATCCCCGGAATGAAGCCTACTTGATCATGGTGGATAAGCTTTTTGATGTGCTGTTGCAATCGGCTTGTCAGTATTTTATTGAAGATTTTTGCATCTATGTTCATCATGGATATTGGCCTGAAGTTTTCTTTTCTTGTTGAGTCTCTGCCGCGTTTTGGAATCAGGATGGTGTTGGTGTCATAAAATGAGTTGGAAGGATTCCCTCTTTTTGTATTGTTTGGCATAGTTTCAGAAGGAATGATACCAGCTCCTCTTTGTAGGTCTGCTAGAATTCGGCTGTGAACCCGTCTGGACCTGGGCTTTTTTTGGGCGGTAAGCTCTTAATTGCTGCCTCAACTTCAGACCTTGTTATGGGTCTGTTCAGGGTTTTGGCTTCTTCCTGGTTTAGTCTTGGGAGGAGGCAAGTTTCCAGGAATTTATCCATTTCTTCCAGGTTTATTAGTTTATGTGCATAGAGTTGTTTGTAATAATCTCTGATGATGGTTTGAATTTCTGTGGAATCTGTGGTAATATCCCCTTTATAGTTTTTTATTGCATCAATTTGGTTATTCTCTTTTCTTTTTTATTAATCTGGCTAGTGGTCTGTCTATTTTGTTGATATTTTCAGAAAACTAGCTCCTGAATTTATTGATTTTTTTGAAGGGTTTTTTGTGTCCCTATCTCCTTCAGTTCTGCTCTGATCCTAGCTATTTCTTGTCTTCTGCTAGACTTTGAGTTTTTTTGATCTTGCTCCTCTAGCTCTTTCAGTTTTGACGATAGGATGTCAATTTTTGATCTCTCCTTCCTTCTCATGTGGGCACTTATTGCTATATATTTTCCTCTAGAGACTGCTTTAAATGTGTCCCAGAGATTCGGGTATGTTGTGTCTTCATTCTCGTTGGTTTTGAAGAACACCTTTATGCCTGTCTTCATTTCATTGTTTATCCAGTCAACATTCAAGAGAAAGTTGTTCATTTTCCATGAAGCTGTGAGGTTCTGGGTTGGTTTTGAATTCTGAGTTCTAACCTGATTGCACTGTGGTCTGAGAGACTCTTTGTTACGATTTCCGTTCTTTTGCATTTGCTGAGGAGTGATTTACTCCCAATCATGTGGTCAATTTTAGATTAGGTGTGAAGTAGTGGTGAGAAGAATGTATATTCTGTGGATTTGGGGTGGAGAGTTCTGTAAATGTCTATTAGGTTTGCTTGGTCCAGGTCTGAGTTCAAGTCCTAGGTATCCTTGTTAGTTTTCTGTCTGGTTGATCTGTCTAATATTGACAATGGGGTGTTAAAGTCTCCCACTATTATTATGTGGGAGTCTAAGTCTCTTTGTAAGTCATTAAGAACTTGCCTTATGTATCTGAGTGCTCCTGTATTGGGTGCGTATATATTTAGGATCCTTAGCTCTTCTTGTTGCATTGATCCTTTTACCATTATGTAATGTCCTTCTTTGTCTCCTTTGATCTTTGTTGCTTTAAAGTCTAATTTATCAGAGATGAGAAATGCAACTCCTTCTTTTTTTTTTTGCTCTCCATTTGTTTGGTAAATCTTTGTGTATCCTTGCATGTGAGATGGGTTTCCTGGATACAGCACACCGATGGGTTTTGGCTTTTTATCCAATTTGCCAGTCTGTGTCTTTTGATTGGGGCATTTAGTCCATTTACATTTAGGGTTAATATTGTTAGGTGCGAATTTGATACTGCCATTTTGGTGCTAGCTGGGTGTTTTGCCCTTTAGTTGAGCTGGTACTTGTTGTTCCTTTATATGTGTAGAGCCTCTTCCAGGAGCTCTTGTAGAGCTGGCCTGGCCGTGACAAAATCTCTGAGTACTTGCATGTTCCCAAAGGATTTTATTTTTCCTTCACTTATGAAGCTTAGTTTGGCTGGATAGGAGATTCTGGGTTGAAAGTTCTTTTCTTTAAGGATGTTGAATATTGGCCCCCACTCTCTTCTGGCTTGTAGGGTTTCTGCTGAGAGATCTGCTGTGAGTCTGATGGGCTTCCCCTTGTGGGTAACCCGACCTTTCTCTCTGGCTGCCCTTAGTATTTTCTCCTTCATTTCAACCCTGGTGAATCTGATGATTATGTGCCTTGGGGTTGCTCTTCTTGACGAATATCTTTGTGGTGTTCTCTGTATTTCCTGGACTTGAATGTTTGCCTGCCTTGCTAGTTTGGGGAAGTTTTCCTGGATAATATCCTGAAGAGTATTTTCCAGCTTGGGTTCCTTCTATTCGTCGCATTCAGGTATGCCTATCAAACATAGATTAGGTCTTTTCACATAGTCCCACATTTCTTGGAGATTTTGTTTATTCCTTTTTACCCTTTTTTCTCCAGTCTTGCCTTCCTGTTTTATTTCATTGAGTTGATCTTCGACCTCTGATAACCTATCTTCTGCGTGGTCAATTCGGCTGCTGATACTTGTGCATGATTTGCGAAGTTCTCGTGTTGCGTTTTTCAGCTCCTTCAATTCACTTATATTCCTTTCTATTTTGTCCATTCTCATTAGCATTTTTTCAAGTCTTTTTTCAAGGTTCTTAGTTTCTTTGCATTTAGTTAGAACATGTTCTTTAAGTTCACAGAAGTTTCTTACTACCCACCTTCTGAAGTCTGATTCTGTCATCTCATTACACTCGTTCTCCATCCAACCTTGTTCCCTTGCTGGTGAGGAGTTGTGATCCCTTGTAGGAGGAGAGGTGTTCTGGTTTCGGGTGTTTTCATCATTTTTGCGCTGGTTTCTTCCCATCTTGAAGGATTTATCCACCTCTCGACTTTGTAGTTGCTGGCTTTCAGATTGGGTCTCAAATCTTTCAGATTGACGTTCTGTTTGTTGATGATGAGGTTATTTCTGTTTCTTGGTTTTCCTTCTCACAGTCTGGCCCCTCTGCTGTAGGTCTGCTGAAGTCCACTCCAGGCCCTGCTTGCCTGGGGTTCTCCTGCAGCAGCAGCTGAACAGTAAGAGTTGTTACCAGTTTTCTTCTTCTGCTATCTTTGTCCCAGAAGGATACCCGCATAGTGTCAATCCGATCTCTCCTTTATGAGGTGGCTCTTTGGATATATAGGGGTGAGGGAGCTGCTTGAGAAGACGGTCTCTTCTTTATAGGAGCTCAAATTGTGAGCTGTGAGCTCTCTTGTTCATTCAGAGCTGCTGTGCAGGTACGTTTAGGTCTGCTGCAGCAGAACTCATAAACTGCTTTTTGTTCCCAGGTGCTCTGTCCCAGGGATTTAGGGCTTTATGAGTTTTGGTTATGCTGTTGCCCTCTCTCTTTTTTTCTTTTTCCTTCAGAGCTGCCCTGCCCAGCAAGGAGGCAGCCTAGTCACTGTCTGCCTGTAGAGGCTTTTCTGAGCTGCTGTGGGCTCCGCCCAGCTGCCAAGTGAACTTCCCTGCAGTCCTGTTTATACGGGTGTAGTTAGAACTGCTTTGGTGATGGTGGCCCGCCTCTGTTGAGGCAGAGTCTCTCTGAAGTGGCGGGTTGCCTTGGCAACGGGGGGCTGCCTCAGCATTGGCTGACTACCTCCATAGTGGTGGGCTGCCTTGGTAATGGCGGATGCCCCTCCCCCACAGAGCTGGACCATCCAGGGTTCAGCTGCGCTTGCTGTGAAACTGTCAATCCAGAGTTTCTGATTGCTGTTCTTTTGCGGGCATGGGACCAGCCGAGCCTGATTTCCTGGCTCCCTGCCAGAGACCCTTTTTTAAATTGGTGTTCCAGTCGCCTGTTGAAGAGGCACCGGGGTCTGTGCTTTTTCCCCTGCAGCAACTCACTGCGCTTTCTTAAACAGCAGCATTGAGATTGGTGGTGGTTTTTTTGCCTTGGAATCTGCTGTCCTGGCTCCGTCCTCAGTCCCCTTTTAACAGACGAATGGGCGACTTCCTGTGGCACCAATCGCCAGCCAAAAGGGCACCCGGACCGGTGTATTTTGTACGGAGAACCGATGCTCCGGGTCGCCGACAAAGCAGCCGCATGGGGCAAAGCAGGAGCACCGGCATGCACAGACATGCTGGCCGAAACAGCCGCACTGGCTGAAACAGCAGCACTGGTGACCCGTTCATCTCCACCGCCTGGGAATTGTCAAGTCTGTGGGCAATAAAAATGAGGCATCCACCAACCCTCTGTGCTTTCACTGGGAGCTGCAATCCTGAGATGCTAATAAACGGCCATCTTGGATTGTCCCCCTAAACCTATCTTTCAAACTGCTCTCCTGTGTCTTTGTTCACCTTAGCAAGTTGCATCTATGTTTAGATTCAGCTAGTTAGAAAGGCGTTTCTTCTAAAAGCTGCATTTGGATATTGGTGAGTCAAACGGGGTATAGGGTGTAATTAGAAACATCTGTCTCTCAAACAATAACCAAGTTACCTAGCAGAATGATTGTCAAGGGGTATGCTCAACTTATAGAGTAAAACTGATGTGTGAATATAGCAGTTCAGAAACCCTTTCTTTGGAGAATCTAGAAACAGATATTTCCAGACTTATACAGGCATATAAGAATTAGTGGAATGACCGCGCCTAAAACACAGGTGGAACCTATCTTTCAAACTGCTCTCCTGTGTGTTCGTTCACCTTAGGAAGCTGCATCTATGTTTACATTCAGCGAGTTAAAAACACGTTTGTTCTAAAAGCCGCGTTTGGATATTACTGGGTGAATGAGAATATAGAGTGTAATGAGAAATATCTGGTTCTAAAACGAAAACGGAGCTATGTAGCACAATGATTGTCAAGGTGTATATTCAACTTATAGAGGAAAACTGATGGGTGAATGTAGCAGATCAGAAACCCTTTCTTTGGAGAATCTAGAAACAGATATTTCCAGACATATACAGGTAAATAAGAATTAGCAGTTAGATTGTGTCTAAAAAAAGGAGAAACGTAGCTTTAAAACTGTTCTGCTCTGTGTTCGTTCACCTTAGGAAGTTGCATCTATGTTTAGATTCAGCAAGTGAGAAACACGTTTCTTGTAAAAGCTTCGTTTGGATGTTCCTGAGTGAATTGGAGTATAGGGTGTAATGAGAAATATGTGGCTGTAAAACAAAAACGGAGCTATCTAGCAGAATGATTGTCAAGGTGTATATTCAACTTACAGAGGTAAACTGATCTGTGAATGTAGCAGTTCGGAAACCTTTTCTTTGGAGAATCTAGAGTGAGATATTTCCAGTTATATACAGGTATATAAGAATTAGCAGTAAGATCACGTCTAAATCACAGGAGAAACACATCTTTCAAACTGCTCTGCTGTGTGTTCGTTTCCTTACGAATTTGCATCTATGTTTAGATTCAGCGAGGTAGAAGCACGTTTCTTCTAAAAGCTGCATTCGGATATTCCTGAGTGAATGGGATTATAGGGTGTAATGAGGAATATCTGGCTCTAAAACAAAAACGGAGCTATCTGGCAGAATGATTGTCAAGGCGTATATTCAACTTACCGAGTTCAACTGATGTGTGAATGTAGCAGTTCAGAAACACTTTCTTTGGAGAATCTAGAATCTGATATTCCCAACCATATACAGGTATATAAAAATTAGCAGTAAGATCGCGTCTAAAACACAGGAGAAACGTCTATTTCAAACTGCTCTGCTGTGTGTTCATTCACCTCAGGAAGTTGCATCTATGTTTAGATTCAGCGAGTTAGAAACACATTTCTTCTAAAAGCTGGGTTTCAATCTTTCTGAGTGAATGAGAGTATAGGGTGTAATGAGAAATATCTGCCTCTAAAACCAAAACGGAGCCATCTGGCAGAATGATTCTCAATGTTTATATTCATCTTACGAAGTTAAACTGATGCCTGAATATAGTACTTCAGAAACCCTTTCTTTGGAGAATCTAGAAATGGATATTTCCAGCCATATACAGGCATATAAGAATAAGCTGTAAGACCGTGTCTAAAACACAGGTGAAAGGTATCTTTCAATCTGCTCTGCTGTGTGATCGTTCACCTTAGGAAATTGCACCTATGTTTAGATTCAGCGAGTTAGAAACAAGTTTCTTCTAAAAAGTGCGTTTGGATATTCCTCACTGAATGGGGCATATGGTTTAATGAGAAATATCTGGCTCTAAAATAAAAACGGAGCTATCTAACAGAATGAGTGTCAAGGTGTATATTCAACTTACAGAGTTAAACTGATGTGTCAATGTAGCAGTTCAGAAAACCTTTCTTTGGAGAACCTGGAAACAGATATTTCCTGCCATATACAGGTATATAAGAATCAGCAGTAAGATTGCGTCTAAAACACAGAAGAAACGTATATTTAAAACTGCTCCGCTGTGTGTTCGTTCACCTTAGGAAGTTGCATCTATGTTTAGATTCAGCAAGTTAGAAACACGATTCTTCTAAAAGCTGCGTTTAGGTATTCCTGAGTGAATGAGAGTAGAGGGTGTAATGAGAAATATCTGGCTCTACAACAAAAACGGAGCTACCTAGCACAATTATTGTCAAGCTGTATATTCAACTTACAGAGATAAATTGATGTGTGAATGCAGTAGTTCAGAAAACCTTTTTTTGGAGAACCTAGAAACAGATATTTCCAGCTTATAGTGGCATTTAAGAATTAGCGGTAAGATAGAGTCTAAAGCACAGGAGAAATGTATCTTTCAATCTGCTCTGCTGTCTGTTCATTCACCTTAGGAAGTTGCATCTATGTTTAGATTCAGCGAGCTAGAAACACGTTAATTCCAAAAGCTGCTTTTGGATATTCCTGAGTGAATGGGACTGTAGGGTGTAATGAGAAATATCTGGCTCTAAAATAAAAGCAGAGCTATCTAGCAGAATGATTTTCAAGGTGTATATTCAACTTACAAACATAAACTGATGTGTGAATGTAGCAGTTCATAAACCCTTTCTTTGGAGAATCTAGAAACCGATATTTCCAGCCATATACAGGCATAAAAGAAGTAGCAATAGGACCGCTCCTAAAACACAGGTGTAACGTACCTTTCAAACTGCTCTGCTGTAGTTTCGTGCACCTGAGGAAGTTGCATCTATGTTTAGATTCCGCGGGTTAGAAAGCCGTTTCTTCTAAAAGCTGCATTTCGAGATTCCTGAATGAATGGGAGTGTACGGTGTAATGAGAACTTTCTGGCTCTAAAACAAAAAAGGAGCTACCTAGCAGGATGATTGTCATGGTGTATATTCAACGTAAAGAGTTAAACTGAAGTATTAATTTAGCGGTTCAGTAACCCTTTCTTTGGAGAGTCTAGAAAGAGATATTTCCAGCCACATACACCCATATAAGAATTACCTATAAGACCGCATCTAACACACAGGTGAAAGGTATCTTTCAAACTGCTCTGCTGTGTGTTCATTCACCTTAGAAAGTTGCATCTATATTTAGATTCATAGAGTTAGAAACACATTTCTTCCAAAAGCTGTGTTTGGATAATCCTGAGTGAGTGGGAGTATAGGGTGTAATGAGAAATATCTGGCTCTAAAACAAATACGGAACTATCTAGGTATTGATTGTCAAATTTTATATTCAACTTACAGAGTTAAATTGATTTGTGAATGTCGTAGCTGAGAAACCCTTTCCTCAGAGAATCTAGAAACACATATTTCCAGCCAGGCACAGGTATATAAGAATCAGCAGTAAGATCGCGTCTAAAACACAGGTGAAACGTATCTTTCAATATGCTCTGGGTGTGTTCGTTAACCTTACGAGGTTGCATCTATGTTTAGATTCAGGGAGTTAGAAACACTTTTTTTCTAAAAGCTGCGTTTGCATATTTCCGAGTGAATGGGAGTATACGCTATAATGAGAAGTATCTGGCTCTAAAACAAAAACGGAGCTTTCTAGCAGAATGATTGTCAAGGTGTATATTCAACTTACAGAGTGAAACTGACGTGTGAATGTAGCAGTTCAGAAACCCTTTCTTTAAAGAATCTAGAAACAGATATTTTCGGGCACATACAGGTGTGTAAGAATTAGCGGTAAGATCGCGTTTAAAACACAGGTGCAACGTACATTTCAAACTGTTCTGCTGCGTGTTCGTTCACCTTAGGAAGTTGCATCTGTGTTTAGCTTCAGCGAGTTAGAAACACGTTTCTTCTAAGGTTGCGTTTTTATATTCCTGAGTGAATGGGAGTTTAGGGTGTAATGAGAAATATCTTGCTCTAAAACAAAAAGGGAGTTATCTAGCTGAAATATTGTCAAAGTGTATATTCAACTTACAGAGTTAAACTGATGTGTGAATGTAGCAGTTCAGAAACCATTTATTTGGAGAATTTAGAAACAGATATTTCCAGCCGTATACTGGTATCTAAGAATTAGCGGTATGCTCGTGTCTAAAATACAGGTGAAACGTATCTTTCAAACTGCTCTGCTGTATCTTCGTTCACCTTAGGAAGTTACATCTATGCTAAGATTCAGTGAGTTTGAAACACGTTTCCTCTAAAAGCTGCGTTTGGATATTTTTTCGTGAATGGTGGTATAGGGTGTAATAAGAAACATCTGGCTCTAAAACAAAAATGAAGCTATCTAGTAGAATGATTGTCAAGGTGTATATTCAACGTACAGAGTTAAACTGTTGTGTCAAGGTAGCAGTTCAGAAACCCTTTCTTTGGAGAATCTAGAAACAGGTATTCCCAGCCATATACAGGAATATAGGAATTAGCGGTAAGATCGCTTATAATATATATGTCTAAAACACAGGTGAAACGTATCTTTCAAATTCTCTGCTGTGTGTTCATTCACCTTAGGAAGTTGCATCTATGTTTAGATTCAGCGAGTTAGAAACATGTTTCTTCTAAAAGCTGCCTTGTATATTCCTGAGTGAATGGGAGTATACAGCGTTGAGAAATATCTGGCTCTAAAACAAAAATAGAGTTATCCAGCAGAATGATTGTCAAGGTGTATATTCAACTTACCGAGGTAAACTGATGTGTGAATGTAGCAGAGCAGAAACTTTTTCTTTGGAGAATCTAGAAACAGATATTTCCAGTCATATACAGGTACGTAAGAATTAGCTGTAAGATCACGTCTGAAACACAGGAGAAACGTATCTTTCTGTTATTTATTTATTTATTTTTTACATAACCAAACCAAAATTTATTAATAGCCCCTTACTACTTTTTCTTGACAAAACAGAGTATACTCATGAGCAAGAAAGAAAACAAACAACAAACCAAAATCTTAAAAATGAAGTAGGGAACTCAATGTTAACAGCTTAACACAGAAAGTCATTACAACAATGAACAAAAATCGCAAGTTAATGATAATGTAATGTAGAAATAAATTTACAAACTGCTAAAAACCTGGAATTGCCAGGTTTCAGAAATTCCACAGATGGATCATGAGTGGTAAGTAGCAGAAGGGTTCTGGGTACCCTCTACAGGCAAAGCTAACGTGGCTGGCTGATCTGATTTTAAATTTTATCTCAGATATTTGACAGATCCCACTGAATTTTGATGACTTGAGTTCCGGTCATGTACCCAACTAGATGTTTTGGAAAAAGTGAGTTCAAGGGAACTTGAATGCAGAGATGCTCAACTAGGCCCAAGAAATTTTCATGTCTGGAGAGCTGAATTACATGTCATGGAATCTGGTATCATTATATAACATAGAGAAATAAGACTTTTGCGTTTCCATCTGGTGCAGCTTGGTAAACCTCAGAGGTGGCCTCTCCAGGTCAGAGTTGAGACACAAGGCTGGTGTCTCCTGGATGGTATGGGAAAAGCATGCCTTGTTGCTTGGACTGTGTCCATGATGACACTGGCAAAGTAGACCAGAGAGTTGGAAAACTTCGGTTGATCCTGGATAATCATGCCTGCCACAGGGACAAAGAGAGTTTCCAACATGGCCGTGAAGATCTGGTCCACATAACCAATGATAGATGGGGATGTAATAGTGATGGCCTATCTGAGTTTCTTCTAGCCTGCCCTGCCACCTGGTCCTGAACTTTGTGCTCTCTCCTGGAGAAATGTATCTTTCAACCTGCTCTGCTGTGTGTTCATTCACCTTAGGAAGTTGCATCTATGTTTGGATTCAGCGAGTTAGAAACACGTTTCTTCTAGAAGCTGCGTTTGGATATTCCTAGGTGAATAGAAATATAGAGTGTAATGAGAAATATCTGGCTCTAAAACAAAAACGGAGCTTTCTAGCAGAATGATTCTCAAGCTGTATATTCAACTTACAGAGTTAAACTGATGTGTGAATGTAGCAGTTCAGAAACGCTTTCTTTGCAGAACCTAGAAACAGGTATTTCCAGCCATATACAGGTATATAAGAATTAGCAGTAACATCGCGTCTAAAACACAGCAGAAACGTATATTTCAAACTGCTCTGCTGCGTGTTCCTTCACCTTAGGAAGTTCCATCTATCTGTAGGTTCAGCGAGTTAGAAACACATTTCTTCTGAAAGCTGTGTTTGTATATTCCAGAGTGAATTGGAGTACAGATTGTAATGAGAAGTATCTGGCTTTAAAACAAAAACAGAGCTATCTAACAGAATGATTGCAAATCTCTATATTCAAATTACAGAGTTAAACGGATATGTGAATGTAGCAGTGCAGAGACCCTTTCTTTGGAGAATCAAGAAACAAATATTTCCAGCCATATACAGGTACATAAGAATTAGCGGTAAGATGGCGTCTAAATCACAGTAGAAACGTATCTTTCAAACAGCTCTGCTGTGTGTTCATTCATCTTAGGAAGTTGCATCTATGCTTAGATTCATCGAGTTAGAAAGACGTTTCTTCTAAAAGCTACATTTGGATATTCCTGAGTGAATGGGAATATAGGGTGAAATGAGAAATATCGGACTCTAAAGCAAAAACGGAGCTATCTAGCAGAAAGGTTGTCAAGGTATATATTCAAATTACAGAGTTAAACTGATGTGTGAATGTATCAGTTCAGAAAACCTTTCTTTGGAGAATCTAGAAACAGATATTTCCAGCCATATACAGGTACTTAAGAATTAGTGGTAAGATCACATCTAAAAAAGGGGAGAAACGTATATTTAAAACTGCTCTGCTGTGTCTTCGTTCACCTTAGGAAGTTGCATCTCTCTTTAGACTCAGCGAGTTAGAAACACGTTTCTTCTAAAAGCTGCATTTGTATATTCCTGAGTGAATGAGAGTATAGCGTGTAATGAGAAATATCTGGCTCTAAAACAAAAACGGAGCTATCTAGCAGAATGATTGTCAAGGTATATATTCAACTTACAGAGGTAAACTTATATGTGAATTTGGCAGTTCAGATACCCTTTCTTTGGAGAATCTAGAAACAGATATTTGCAGCCATATACAGATATATAATAATTAGCAGTAAGATCGCGTCTAAAACACAGGACAAACATATATTTAAAGCTGCTCTGCTGTGTGTTCGTTCACCTTAGGAAATTACATCTATGTTTAGATTCAGCGAGTTGGAAGCACATTTATTCTAAAAGCTGCGTTTGGAGATTCCTCATGAATGGGAGTATATGGTGTAATGAGAAATATCTGGCTCTAAAACAAAAATGGAGCTATGTAGCAGAATGATTGTCAAGGAGTATATTCAACTTACAGAGCTAAACTACTGTGTGAATGTAGCAGTTGAGAAAACCTTTCTTTGGAATATCTAGAAACAGATATTTCCAGCCATAAACAGGTATATAAGAATTAGCAGTATGATTGCGTCTAAAACATACGAGAAACGTATCTTTATAACTGCTCCTCTGTGTGTTCGTTCACCTTAGGAAGTTGCATCTATGTGTAGATTCAGCGAATTAGAAACACGTTTCTTCTAAAAGCTGCGTTTGGATATTCCTGAGTGAATGGGAGTACAGGGTGTAATAAGAAATATCTGCCTGTAAAACAAAAATGGAGCTACCTAGCAGAATGATTGTCAAAGTGTATATTCAACTTACAGAACTAAACTGATGTGTGAACGTAGCAGTTCAGAAACCGTTTCTTTGGAGAATCTAGAAACAGATATTTCCAGTCATATATTGGCATATAAGAATTAGCAGTAAGTTCGTGTCTAAAACAGAGGAGAAACATATATTTAAAACTGCTCTGCTGTGTGTTCGTTCACCTTAGGAAGTTGCATCTATCTTTGGATTCAGCGAGTTAGAAACAGGTTTCTTCTAAAAGCTTCGTTTGGAAATTCCTAAGTGAATGGCACTGTAGGGTGTAATGAGAAATATCTGGCTGTAAAACAAAAACAGAGCTATCTAGCAGGATGATTGTCAAGGAGTATATTCAACTTACAGAGTTAAACTGATGTGTGAATGTAGCAGTTGAGAAACGTTTTCTTTGGAAAATCTAGAAAAAGACATTTCCAGCCATAAACAGGTATATAAGAATTAGCAGTATGATCGCGTGTAAAACACAGGAGAAACGTATATTTAAAACTGCTCTGCTCTGCTTTCGTTCACCTTAGGAAGTTGCATCTATGTCTAGATTCAGCGAGTTAGAAACACGTTTCTTCTAAAAGCTGTGTTTGGATATTCCTGAGTGAATGGGAGTATATGGTGTAATGACAAATATCTGGCTCTAAAACAAAAAGGGAACTATCTAGCAGAATGATTGTAAAGGTGTATATTCAACTTATGGAGTTAAACTGATGTGTGAATGTAGCAGTTCAGAAACCCTTTCTTTGGAGAATCTAGAAAAAGATATTTCCAGCCATATACAGGTATATAAGAATTAGCAGTAAGATCGCGTCTAAAACACAGGAGAAACGTATCTTTGAAGCTGCCTTGCTGTGTGTGAGTTCACCGTAGGAAGTTGCATCTATGTTAAGATTCAACAAGTTAGAAACATGTTTCTTCTAAAAGCTGCGTTTGGATATTCCTGAGCGAAAGGGAGTATAAAGTGTAAGTACAAATATCTGGCTCAAAAACAAAAACGGAGCTAACTAGCAGAACGGTTGTCAAGGTGTATATTCAACTTACAGAGTTAAATGATGTGTGAATGTAGCAGTTCAGAAACCCTTTCTTTGGCCAGCTAGAAAAAGATATTTGCAGCCATATACAGGTATAAAAGAATTAGCAGTAAGATCGCGTCTAATACAGGGAGAAACGTATCTTTCAAACTGCTCAGCTGAGTGTTCGTTCACCTTAGGAAGTTGCATCTATGTCTAGATTCAGCAAGTGAGAAACACGTTTCTTGTAAAAGCTGCATTTGGATATTCTTGACTGAATGGGAGTGTAGGGCGTAATGAGAAATATCTGGCTCTAAAACAAAAAAATGGAGGTATGTAGCAGAATGATTGCCAAGGTGTATATTCAGCTTACAGAGTTGAACTGGTGTCTGAATGTAGCAGTTCAGAAACCCTTTCTCTGGATAAAGTAGAAACAGATTTTTCCAGCCAAATACAGGTACATAAAAATTAGCAGTAATCTCGCGTCTAAAACACAGTAGAAAAGTATCTTTCAAACTGGTGTGCTGTGAATTCGTTCACCTTAGTAAGTTGCATGTATGATTAGATTCAGCGCGTTAGTAACACGTTTCTTCTAAAAGCTGCATTTGGATATTCCTGAGTAAAAGGGAGTATAGGGTGTAATGAGAAATATCTGGCTCTAACACAAAAACGGAGGTATCTAGCAGAATGATTGTCAAGGTGTATATTCAACTTACAGAGTTAAACTGATGTGTGAATGTAGCAGTTCAGAAACCCTTTCTTTAGAGAATATTGAGACAGATATTTTCAGCCATAAACAATAGAAATGCGAGATGTAGGTGATGGGGAGGAAGGCAGCAAATCACACTGCCACGTATGTTCCTATGCAACAATTTTGCATGTTCTTCACATGTACCCCAAAACCTAAAATGCAATAAAATAAATAAATGGGGAAAAAATAAATAAATAAATAAATAAATAAATTAAAAAAAAAAAAAGAATTAGCAGAAAGATCGCGTCTAAAACACAGGAGAAAGGTACCTTTCAAACTGCTGTGCTGTGTGTTCATTCAACTTAGGAAGTTGCATCTACTTTTAGATTCAGCAAGTTAGAAACACGTTTCTTCTAAAGGCCGTGTTTGGATATTCCTGACTGAATGGGAGTATTGGGTGTAATGAGAATTATCTGGCTCTAAAACAACAACGGAGCTATCTAGCAGAATGATTGTCAAGGTGTATATTCAACTTACAGAGTTAAACTGAGGTGTGAATGTAGCAGTTCAGAAACCCTTTGTTTGGAGAAGCTAGACACAGGTATTTCCTGCCGTATACAGGTACTTTAGAATTAGCGGTAAGATCGCACCAAAAAACAGGAGAAACGCATCTTTCAAACTGCTCTGCTGTGTGTCCTTTCACCTTAGGAAGTTGCATCTATGTTTAGATTCAGCGAGTTAGAAACACGTTTCTTCTGAAAGCCGCGTTTGGATATTCCTGAGTGAATGGGAGTATTGGGTGTAATGAGAATTATCTGGCTCTAAAACAACAACGGAGCCATCTAGCAGAATGATTGTCAACGTGTATATTAACTTACAGTGTTAAACAGATGTGTGAATGTAGCAGTTCAGAAACCCTTTCTTTGGGGAATCTAGAAACAGATATTTCCAGCAATATACAGTTATATAAGAATTAGCAGTAAGGTCGCGTCTAAAACACAGGAGAAACGTATATTTAAATAGCTCTGCTGTGTGTTCCTTTAGCTTAAGAAGTTGCATCTATGTTTAGATTCAGCGTGTTAGAAACACGTTTCTTCCAAAAGCTGCGTTGGGATATTCCTGAGTGAATGGGAGTATAGGGTGTAATGAGAAATATCTGGCTCTAAAACAAAAACGGAGCATCTAGCAGAATGATTGTAAAAGTTTATATTCAACTTAGAGTTAAACTGATGAGTGAATGTAGCAGTTCAGAAACTCTTTCTTTGGAGAATCTAGAAACAGATTTCCAGCCATGTAGATTTATATAAGGATTATCACTAAGATCGCGTCTAAAACACAGCAAGAAATCATATTTCAAACTGCTCTGCTGTGTTTTCGTTCACCTTCGGAAGTTGCATCTATGTTTACATTCAGCGAGTTAGAAACACGTTTCTTCTAAAAGCTGCATTTGGATATTCCTGAGTGAATTGAAGTATAGGGTGTAATGAGAAATATCTGCTTCTAAAACACAAACGAAGCTATCTAGTAGAATGATTGTCAAGGTGTATATTCAACTTACAGAGTTAAACTGATATGTGAATGTAGTGGTTCAGAAACCCTTTCTTTGGAGAATCTAGAAACAGAGATTTCCAACCATATAAGGGTTAGCCATAAGATCGCGTCTGAAACACAGGTGAAACGTACCTTTCAATCTGCTCTGCTGTGTGTTAATTCACCTGAGGAAGTTGCATCTATGTTTAGACTCATCAAGTTAGAAACACGTTTCTTCTAAAAGCTGTGTTTGTATATTCCTGAGTTAATGGGTGTATAGCGTGTAATGAGAAATATCTGACTCTCAAAGAAAAACGGAGCTATGCAGCAGAATGATTGTCAAGGTGTATTTTCAACTTACAGTGTGAAACTGATCTGTGAATGTACCAGTTCAGAAGCCCTTTCTTTGGAGAATCTAGACACAGATATTTCCAGGGATACACAGGTACATAAGAATTAGCAGTAAGATCACATCTAAACCACAGGAGAACCATATCTTTCAAACTGCTCTGCTGTGTGTTCATTCACTTTAGGAAGTTGCATCTATGTTTAGATTCAGCGATTTAGAAGCACGTTTCTTAAAAAATCTCCGTTTCGATATTCGTGAGTGAAAGGCAGTATAGGGTGTCATGAGAATTATCTGGCTCTAAAACAAAGACAGAGCTATCTAGCAGAATGATTGTCAATTTTTATATTCAACTTACAGTTTAAACTGATGTGTGAATGTAGCAGTTCAGAAACCCTTTGTTTGGAGAATCTAGAAACAGATTTCCGGCCATATACAGGTATATAAGAATTAGCGGTAAGATCGTGTATGAAACACAGGAGAAACGTATATTTCAAACAGATCTGCTCTAGTTTCATTCACCTTACGAAGTTGCATCTATGTTTGGATATAGCAATTTAGAAACACGTTCCTTCTCAAAGCTGCATTTGGATATTCCTGAGTGAATGGGAGTATAGGGTGTAATGAGAAATATCTGGCTCTAAAAAAAACGGAGCTATCTAGCAGAATGATTGACAAGGTGTGTATTCAACTTACAGAGTTAAACCGATGTGTGAATGTAGCAGTTGAGAAACTCTTACTTTGGAGAATCTAGAAACAGATATTTCCAGCCATATACAGGTACATAAGAATTGGCGGTAAGATCGTGCCCAAACCACAGGAGAAACGTATCTTTCAAGCTGCTCTGCTGTGTGTTCGTTCACCTTAGGAAGTTGCATCTGTGTTTAGATTCAGAGAGTTAGGAACAAATTTCTTCTAAGAGCTGCGTTTGTATATTCCTGAGCGAATGGGAATATAGAGTGTAGTGAGAAATATCTGGCTCTATAGCGAAAACGAAGCTCTCTAGCAGAATGATTGTCAAGATGTATATTCAACTTACTGAGTTAAACTGATCTGTGAATGTAGCACTTCAGAAATCCTTTCTTTGGATAATCTAGAGACAGATATTTCCAGTCATATACAGGTACATAAGAATTGGCAGTAAGATCGCGTCTAAACTGCAGGAGAAACGTCTATTTCAAACTGCTCTGCTGTGTGCTCGTTCACCTTAGGAAGTTGCATCTATGTTTAGATTCAGTGAGTTAGAAACACGTTTTTTCCAAAAGCTGCGTTTGGAAATTCCTGAGTGAATGGGAGTATAGGGTGTAATGAGATATATATGGCTCTAAAACAAAAAAGGAGCTATCTAGCAGAATGATTGTCAAGGTGTATATTCACCTTACAGAGTAAACTGATTTGTCAATGTAGCAGTTCAGAAACCCCTTCTTTGGAGACTCTAGAAACGGATGTCTGCAGCCATATAGGCATATGAGAATTAGAGGTAAGATCTCGTCTTAAACACAGGTGAAATGTATCTTTTAAATGGCTCTGCTGTGTGTTGTTCACCTTAGGAAGTTGCACCTATGTTTAGGTTCAGCGAGTTAGAAACACGTTTCTTTTAAAGCTGCGTTTTCATATTCCTGAATGAATGGGAGCAATGGGTGTAATGAGAAATATCTGGATCCAAAACAAAAATGGAGCTATCTGGCAGAATGATTTTCATGGTGTATATTCAACTTACACAGTTAAACTGATTTGTGAATGTAGCAGTTCAGAAACACTTTCTTTGGAGAATCTACAAACAGGTATTTCCAGCCATATACAGGTACATAAGAATTAGCGGTCAGACCGCGTCTAAAACACAGGTGAAACTTATGTTTGAAACTGCTCTGCTGTGAGTTCCTCCCCTTAGGAAGTTGCATCTATGTTTAGATTCACCGAGTTAGAGAGAAGTTTCTTCCGAAAGCTGTGTTTGGATATTCCTGAGTTCATGGGAATATAGGGTGTCATGAGAAATATCTGGTTATAAAACAAAAACAGAGCTAGCTAGCGGAATGATTTTCCAGGTGTATATTCAACTTACATAGTTAAAGTGGTGTGTGAATGTAGTAGTTCAGAAACCCTATCTTTGGGGAACCTAGAAACAGATATTTCCAGCCTTATACAGGCATATAAAAATTAGCGGAAAGACCGCGCTTAAAACACAGGTGAAATTTTCTTTCTTTTTCTTTTTTTTTTTTTTTAACTATATTAACTTTTTTCCCATTTATTTTATTGCATTTTAGGTTTTGGGGTACATGTGAAGAAAATGAAGATTGTTGCATAGGTACACACGTGGCCATGTGATTTGCTGCCTTCCTCCCCTTCACCTACATCTGGCATCTCTCCCCTTGTTATCTGTCCCCAATTCCCATCCCCACCGTCTCTCCCCTATTTCCTTCCTACTGACTCCAGTGTGTAGTGCTCCCCTCCCTGTGTCCACGTGTTCTCATTGTTCAACCCCCACCTATGAGTGAGAACATGCTGTGTTTGATCTTCTGCTCTTCTGTCAGTTTGCTCAGAATGTTGGTTTCCAGGTTCATCCATGTCCCTACAAAGGACAAACACTCATCGTTTTTGATGGCTGCATAATATTCCACGGTGTATATGTGCCACATTTTCCCTGTCCAGTCTATCATCGATGGGCATTTGGGTTGGTTCCAGGTCTTTGCTATTGTAAACAGTGCTGCAATGAACATTCGTGTGCACGTGTCCTCATAGTAGAACGATTTATAATCCTTTGGATATATACCCAGTAATGGGATTGCTGGGTCAAATGGAATTTCTATTTCTAGGTACTTGTGGTATCGCCACACTGTCTTCCACAATGGTTGAACTAATTTACACTCCCAACAACAGTGTAAAAGTGTTCCTATTTCCCCACATCCTCTCCAGCATCTGTTGTCTCCAGACTTTTTTTTTTTTTCCCATTTATTTATTTTATTGCATTTTAGGTTTTGGGGTACATGTGAAGAACATGCAAAATTGTTGCATAGGAACACACGTGGCAGTGTGATTTGCTGCCTTCCTCCCCATCACCTACATCTGGCATTTCTCCCCTTGCTATCTCTCCCCAGCTTCCCACCCCCCACCGTCCCTCCCCTATTTCCCCCCAACTGACCCCAGCGTGTAGTGCTCCCCTCCCTGTGTCCATGTGGTTTCATCGTTCAACACCCGCCTATGAGTGAGAACGTGCGGTGTTTGATCTTCTGCTCTTCTGTCAGTTTGCTGAGAATGACGGTTTCCAGGTTCATCCATGTCCCTACAAAGGACACAAACTCATCGTTTTTGATGGCTGCATAATATTCCATGGTGTATATGTGCCACATTTTCCCTATCCAGTTGATCATCGATGGGCATTTGGGTTGGTTCCAGGTCTTTGCTATTGTAAACAGTGCTGCAATGAACATTCGTGTGCACGTGTCCTTATAGTAGAACGATTTGTAATCCTTTGGATATATACCCAGTAATGGGATTGCTGGGTCAAATGGAATTTCTATTTCTAGGTCCTTGAGGTATCGCCACACTGTCTTCCATAATGGTTGAACTAATTTACACTCCCACCAACAGTGTAAAAGTGTTCCTATTTCTCCACATCTTCTCCAGCATCTGTTGTCTCCAGATTTTTTAATGATCGCCATTCTAACTGGCGTGAGATGGTATCTCAATGTAGTTTTGATTTGCATTTCTCTGATGACCAGTGATGATGAGCATTTTTTCATATGTTTGTTGGCCTCACGTATGTCTTCTTTTGTAAAGTGTCTGTTCATATCTTTGCCCACTTTTGAATGGGCTTGTTAGTTTTTTTCTTGTAAATCTGTTTTAGTTCATTGTAAATTCTGGATATCAGCCCTTTGTCAAATGGGTTAACTGCAAAAATTTTTTCCCAATCTGTTGGTTGCCAATTCACTCTAATGACTGTTTCTTTTGCTGTGCAGAAGCTGTGGAGTTTGATTAGGTCCCATTTGTCTATTTTGGCTTTTGTTGTCAATGCTTTTGGTGTTTTGGCCATGAAGTCCTTGCCTACACCTACGTCCTGAATGGTTTTGCCTAGATTTTCTTCTAGGGTTTTTATGGTGTTAGGTCTTATGTTTAAGTCTTTAATCCATCTGGAGTTAATTTTAGTGTAAGGTGTCAGGAAGGGGTCCAGTTTCTGCTTTCTGCACGTGGCTAGCCAGCTTTCCCAACACCATTTATTGAACAGGGAATCCTTTCCCCATTGCTTGTTTTTGTCTGGTTTGTCAAAGATCAGATGGTTGTAGATATGTTGTGTTGCCTCCGAGACCTCTGTTCTGTTCCATTGGTCTATATCTCTGTTTTGGTACCAGTACCATGCTGTTTTGATTACTGTAGCCTTGTAGTATAGTTTGAAGTCTGGTAGTGTGATGCCCCCCGCTTTGTTCTTTTTGCTTAGTCTCCAGATTTTTTAATGATCGCCATTCTAACTGGCGTGAGATGGTATCTCAATGTTGTTTTGATTTGCATTTCTCTGATGACCAGTGATGATGAGCATTTTTTCATATGTTTCTTGGCCTCATGTATGTCTTTTGTAAAGTATCTGTTCATATCCTTTGCCCACTTTTGAATGGGCTTGTTAGTTTTTTTCTTGTAAATCTGTTTTACTTCTTTGTAAATTCTGGATATCAGCCCTATGTCAGATGAGTAAACTGCAAAACTTTTTTCCCATTCTGTAGGTTGCTGATTCTTTCTAATGACTGTTTCTTTTGCTGTGCAGAAGCTGTGGAGTTTGATTAGGTCCCTTTTGTCTATTTTGGCTTTTGTTGTCAATGCTTTTGGTGTTTTGGTCATGAAGTCCTTGCCTACACCTATGTTCTGAATGGTTTTGCCTAGATTTTCTTCTAGGGTTTTTATGGTGTTAGGTCTTATGTTTAAGTCCTTAATCCATCTGGAGTTAATTTTAATGTAAGGTGTCAGGAAGAGGTCCAGTATCTGCTTTCTGCACATGGCTAGCGAGTTTTCCCAATACCATTTATTAAACAGGGAATCCTTTCCCCATTGCTTGTTTTTGTCTTGTTAGTCAAAGATCAGATGGTTGTAGATATGTTGCGTTGTGTCCGAGACCTCTATTCTGTTCCATTGGTGTATATCTCTGTTTTGGTACCAGTACCATGCTGTTTTGATTATTGTAACCTTGTAGTATAATTTGAAGTCCAGTAGTGTGATGCCTCCCGCTTTGTCTTTTTGCTTAGAATTGACTTGGCTATGCGGCATCCCTTTTGGTTCCATATGAAGTTTAAGGTGGTTTTTTCCTGTTCTGCGAAGAAGGTCATTGGTAGCTTGATGGGGATAGCATTGAACCTGTAAATTACTTTGGGCAGTATGGACATTTTCACGATATTGATTCTTCCTAAGCATGAACATGGAATGTTTCTCCATCTGTTTGTGTCCTCTCTTATTTCGTTGAGCAGTGGCTTGTAGTTCTCCTTGAAGAGGTCCTTTACATTCCTTGTTAGTTGTATTCCTAGGTATTTTATTCTGTTTGTGGCAGTTGTGAATGGAATTTTGTTATTGATTTGGCTCTCTTTAAGTCTGTTATTGGTGTATAGGAATGCATGTGGTTTTCGCACATTTATTTTGTATCCTGAGACTTTGCTGAAGTTGCTTATCAGTTTCTGGGGATTTTGGGCTGACACGATGGGGTCTTCTAGATATACAATCATGTCATCTGCAAATAGAGACAATTTGACTTCCTCCTTTCCTATTTGAATACGCTTCATTTCTTTTTCTTGCCTGATTGTTCTGGCTAGAACTTGTAGTACTATATTGAATAGGAGTGGTGAGAGAGGGCTTCCTTGTCTGGTGCCACATTTCCAGGGGAATATTTCCAGTTTTTGCCCATTCAGTATGATATTGGCTGTTGCTTTCTCATAAATAGCTTTTATTATTTTGTGGTGTGTTCCATCAATACGTAGCTTATTGAGGGTTTTTAGCATAAAGGGCTGTTGAATTTTGTCAAAGGCCTTCTCTGCATCAATCGAGATAATCATGTGGTTTTTGTCTTTGGTTCTGTTTATATGGTGAATTACGTTTATAGACTTGCGTATATTGAACCAGCCTTGCATCCCCGGGTTGAAGCCTACTTGATCATGGTGGATAAGCTTTTTGATGTGCTGTTGCAATCGGCTTGTCAGTATTTTATTGAAGATTTTTGTATCTATGTTCATCATGGATATTGGCCTGAAGTTTTCTTTTGTTGTTGAGTCTCTGCCGGGTTTTGGAATCAGGATGATGTTGGTCTCATGAAATGGTTTGGGAAGAATTCCCTCTTTTTGTATTGTTTGGCATAGTTTCAGAAGGAATGGTACCAGCTCCTCTTTGTATGCCTGGTAGAATTCGGCTGTGAATCCGCCTGGACCTGGGCTTTTTTTGGGTGGTAAGCTCTTAATTGCTGCCTCAACTTCAGATCTTGTTATGGGTCTGTTCAGGGTTTCGGCTTCTTCCTGGTTTAGGCTTGGGAGCAGGCATGTGTCCAGAAATTTATCCATTTCTTCCAGGTTTACTAGTTTATGTGCATAGAGTTGTTTGTAATAATCTCTGATGATGGTTTGAATTTCTGTGGAATCTGTGGTGATATCCCCTTTATCGTTTTTTATTGCATCAATTTGGTTATTCTCTCTTTTCTTTTTTATTAATCTGGCTAGTGGTCTGTCTATTTTGTTGATCTTTTCAAAAAACCAGCTCCTGGATTTATTGATTTTTTGAAGGGTTTTTTGTGTCTCTATCTCCTTCAGTTCTGCTCTGACCTTAGTTATTTCTTGTCTTCTGCTAGACTTTGAGATGTTTTTATCTTGCTCCTCTAGCTCTTTCAGTTTTGCCGATAGGGTGTCAATTTTTGATCTCTCCTTGCTTCTCATGTGGGCACTTATTGCTATATATTTTCCTCTAGAGACTGCTTTAAATGTTCCCCAGAGATTCTGGTATGTTGTGTCTTCATTCTCGTTGGTTTTGAAGAACATCTTTATTTCTGTCTTCATTTCATTGTTTATCGAGTCAACATTCAAGAGCAGGTTGTTCAGTTTCCATGAGACTGTGCCGTTCTGGGTTAGTTTTTGAATTCTGATTTCTAGCTTGATTGCACTGTGTGGTCTGAGAGACTGTTTGTTATGATTTCCGTTCTTTTGCATTTGCTGAGGAGTGATTTACTCCGAATCATGTGGTCAATTTTAGAGTAGGTGTGATGTGGTGCTGAGAAGAATGTATATTCTGTGGATTTGGGGTGGAGAGTTCTGTAAATGTCTGTTAGGTTTGCTTGGTCCAGGTCTGAGTTCAAGTCGTGGATATCCTTGTTAATTTTCTGTCTGGTTGATCTGTCTAACATTGACAATGGGGTTTTAAAGTCTCCCACTATTATTGTGTGGGAGTCTAAGTCTCTTTGTAAGTCATTAAGAACTTGCCTTATGTATCTGAGTGCTGCTGTATTCGGTGTGTATATATTTAGGATCGTTAGCTCTTCTTGTTGCATTGATCCCTTTACCATTATGTAATGTCCTTCTTTGTCTCTTTTGATCTATGTTGCTTTAAAGTCTAATATATCAGAGATGAGAATTGCAACTCCTGCTTTCTTTTGCTCTCCATTTGCTTGGTAGATCTTCCTCCATCCCTTTATTTTGAGCCTTTGTGTATCCTTGCATGTGAGATGGGTTTCCTGGATACAGCACACCAATGGGTTTTGGCTTTTTATCCAGTTTGCCAGTCTGTGTCTTTTGATTGGGGCATTTATTCCATTTACATTTAGGGTTATTATTTTTATGTTTGAATTTGATACTGCCATTTTGGTGCTAGCTGGCTGTTTTGCCCATTGGTTGATGCAGATTCTTCATTGTGTTGATTCTCTTTACCATTTGGCGTGTTTTTGGCGTGGCTGGTACTAGTTGTTCCATTATATGTGTAGAACATCTTTCAGGAGCTCTTGTAAAGCTGGCCTGGTCATGACGAAATTTCTGAGTGCTTGCATGTTCACAAAGGATTTTATTTTTCCTTCACTTATGAAGCTTAGTTTGGATGGATAGGAGTCTCTGGGTTGAAAGTTCTTTTCTTTAAGGATGTTGAATATTGGCCCCCATTCTCTTCTGGCTTGCAGGTTTTCTGCTGAGAGATCTGCTGTGAGTCTGATGGGCTTCCGTTTGTGGGTAACCCGACCTTTCTCTCTGGCTGCCCTTAGTATTTTCTCCTTCATTTCAACCCTGGTGAACCTGACGATTATATGCCTTGGGGTTGCTCTTCTTGACGAATATCTTTGTGCTGTTCTCTGTATTTCCTGGACTTGAATATTTGCCTAGCTTGCTAGATTGGGGAAGTTTTCCTGGATAATATCCTGTAGAGTATTTTCCAGCTTGGATTCATTCTCTTCGCCTCATTCAGGTACGCCTATCAAACGTAGATTATGTCTTTTCACATAGTCCCACATTTCTTGGAGACTTTGTTCATTCCTTTTTACCCTTTTTTCTCTATTCTTGCCTTCCTGTTTTATTTCATTGAGTTGATCTTCAAGCTCTGGTATACTTTCTTCTGCTTGGTCAATTCGGCTGTTGATACTTGTGCATGCTTTGCGAAGTTCTCGTGTTTTGTTTTTCAGCTCCATCAATTCATTTATATTCCTTTCTATTTTGTCCATTCTCGTTAGCATTTCGTCAAATCTTTTTTCAAGGTTCTTAGTTTCTTTGCATTGGGTTAGAACATGTTGTTATAGTTCACAGAAGTTTCTTACTACCCACCTTCTGAAGTCTGATTCTGTCATTTCATCACACGTTCTCCATCCAACCTTGTTCCCTTGCTGGTGAGGAGTTGTGATCCCTTTTAGGAGGAGAGGTGTTCTGGTTTCGGGTGTTTTCATCCTTTTTGCGCTGGTTTGTACCCATCTTTATGGATTTATCCACCTGTCGTCTTTGTAATTGCTGGCTTACAGATTGGGTCTCTGAGTGGACATTCTGTTTGTTGATGATGAGGTTATTTCTGTTTCTTGGTTTTCCTTCTGACAGTCTGGCCCCTCTGCTTTAGGTCTGCTGAGGTCCACTCCAGGCCCTGCTTGCCTGGGGATCACCTGCAGCAGCTGCTGAACAGTAAGGGTTGTTACCAGTTTTCTTCTTCTGCTATCTTTGTCCCAGAAGGATACCCACAAAGTGTCAATCTGATCTCTCCTTTATGAGGTGACTCTTTGGATATACAGGGGTCAGGGAGCTGCTTGAGGTGACGGTCTCTCCTTTATAGGAGCTCAAGTGCTGAGCTGTAGTCTCCATTGTTCATTCCGAGCTGCTGGGCAGGTACGTTTAGGTCTGCTGCAGCAGAACTCATAAACCCCTTTTTCTTCCCAGGTGCTCTGTCCCAGGGATTTACGGTTTTAAGTATGAGTTTCCGTTATGGTGCTGCCTTCTTTTTTTTCCTTCAGAGCTGCCCTGCACAGCCAGGAGGCAGCCTAGTCACTGTCTGCCTGTAGTGGCTTTGCTGAGCTGTTGTGGTCTCTGCCCAGCTGCTGAGCGAAATTCCCTGCAGTCCTGTTAATATGGGTGTAGTTAGAACTGCCTCAGCAATGGTGGCCCGCCTCTGTTAGGGTGGAGTCTCCTTGTAGTGGGGGGATTGCCTTGGCAACGGCTGGCTGCCTCAGCATTGGTTGACTGCCTCCGTAGTTGTGGGCTGCCTCGGCAATGGTGGACGCCCCTCTTCCACAGAGCTGAACCGACCTGGTTTCAGCTGCACTTGCTGTGAAACTTTCAATCCAGAGAGTTTCTGGTTGCTGTTCTTTTGTGGGGGTGGGACCAGCAGAGCGTGATCACCTGGCTCCCTGCCTCAAAGCCTTTTTTTTCTTTTTTTTTTTAAGTTGGTTCTCCAGTCGCCTGTTGAAGAGGCACTGGGGTCTGTGCTTCTTCCCCTGCAGCGACTCAGCAGCACAGAGATTCGTGGTGCTTTTTTTGCCCTGGAATCTGCTGTCCTGGCTCCCTCCTCAGTCCCCTTTCTAACAGACGAATGGGCGACTTCCCGTGGCACCAATTGCCAGCCAAAATGGCACCTGGGCTGGTGTATTTTGTACGGAGAACCGCTGCTAAGGGGCGCCGACAAAGCAGCCACATGGGGCAAAGCGGTGGCGTCGGCAGGCACAGACATGCTGGCCAAAATAGCCGCACTGACCGAAACAGCAGCGCTGGTGACCCGTAGAGCTAAACCGCCTGGGAATTGCCTAGTCTGTGGGCAATAAAAATGCGGCATCCACTGACCTTCTGCACTTTCACTGGGAGCTGCAATCCTGAGCTGTTAATAAACGGCCATCTTGCATCGTCCCCACAAACCTATCCTTCAAAATGCTCTCCTGTGTGTTTGTTCACCTCACCAAGTTGCATCTATGTTTAGATTCAGTGAGTTAGAAAGACGTTTCTTCTAAAAGCTGCATTTGGATATTCCTGAGTCAATGGGGGTATAGGGTGTAATGAGAAATATCTGGCTCTCAAACAATAACTGAGCTATCTAGCAGAATGATTGCCAAGGTGTATACACAACTTATAGAGTAACACTGATGTGTGAATGTAGCAGTTCAGAAACCCTTTCTTTGGAGAATCTAGAAACAGATATTTCCACCCTTATACAGGCATATAAGAATTAGCGGAAAGACCACGCCTAAAACACAGGTGGAACCTATCTTTCAAACTGCTCTCCTGTGTGTTCGTCCACCTTAGGAATTTGCATCTATGTTTACATTTAGCGAGTTAGGAAGACGTTTCTTCCAAAAGCTGCTTTGGGATATTCCTGAGTGAATGGGATTATAGGGTGTAATGAGAAATATCTGGCTCTAAAACAAAAAAATTGAGCTATCTAGCAGAATGATTGTCAAGGTGTATGCTGAACTTACAGAGTTAAACAGATGTGTGTATGTAGCAGTTCAGAAACCCTTTCTTTGGAGAATCTAGAAAGAGATATTTCCAGCCTTATGCAGGCACGTAAGAATTAGCAGTAGGATCGCGACTAAACCACAGGAGAATCGTCTCTTTCAAACTGCTCTGCTTTGTGTTCGTTCCCCTTAGGAAGTTGCATCTATCTTTAGATTCACTGAGTTAGAAACACGTTTCTTCTAAAAGCTGCGTTTGGATATTCCTGAGTGAACGGGAGTATAGGGTGTAATGAGAAATATCTGGCTCTGCAACGCAAAGGTAGCTCTCTAGAAGAATGATTGTCAAGGCGTATATTCAACTTACAGAGGGAAACAGATATGTGAATGTAGCAGTTCAGAAACTCTTTTTTTGGGGAATCTAGAAATAGATATTTCCAGCCGTGTAAAGGCACTTAAGAATTAGTGGAAAGATCGCGTGTAAACCACAGGAGAACTGTCTCTTTCAAACTGCTCTGCTGTTTGTTCGTTCACGTTAGGAAGTTGCCTCTATGTTTAGACTCATCGAGTTAGAATGACGTTCCTTCTAAAAGCTGCGTTTGGATATTCCTGAGTGAATGGTAGTATAGGGTGTAATGGGAAATATCTGGCTCTAAAACAAAAACGGAGCATTTAGCAGAATGATTCTCAAGGTGTATATTCAACTTACAGAGGTGAGCAAACGTTTGAATGTAGCAGTTTAGACAGTCTTTCTTTGGAGGATCTAGAAAGATATGTTTCCAGTCATAGAGAGGCCCATAAGAATTAGCGGAAAGACCGCCTCTAAACCACAGGAGAAACGAGTCTTTCAAACTGCTCTGCCATGTGTTCGTTCAGCTTAGCAAGTTGCATCTATATTTAGATTCAGCGAGTTAGAAGCACGTTTCTTCTAAAAGCTGCGTCTGGATATTCCTGACGGAATGGGAGTATAGGGTGTAATCGGAAATATCTGTCTCTAAAACAGAAACGGAGTTATGTAGCAGAATGATTGTCAAGGTGTGTATTCAACTTACAGAGTTAAACAGACATGTGAATGTGGCAGTTCAGAAACCCTTTCTTTGGAGGATCTAGAAAGAGATATTTCCAGCCCTATGCAGGCATATAAATATTAGCGGCAACATCGGGTCTAAACCACAGGCAAAACGTCTCTTTCAAACTGCTCTGCTGTGTTCATTAACCTTAGGAAGTTGCTTGTGTGTTTAGATTCAGCGAGTTAGAAACACGTTTCTTCTAAAAGCTGCGTTTGGTTATTCCAGAGTTAATGGGAGTATAGGGTGTAATGACAAATATCTGGCTCTAAAACAAAAACGGAGTTATCTAGCAGAATGATTGTCAAGGTGTATATTCAACTTTCAGAGTTAAACAGACATGTGCATGCAGCAGTTCAGAAACCCTTTCTTTGGAGAACCTAGAAAGAGATATTTCCAGCCCTATTCAGACACATAGGAATTAGCGGTAAGATCGCGTCTAAACCACAGGAGAAACGTCTCTTTCAAACTCCTCTGCTGTGTATTCGTTCACCATAGGAAATTGCATGTAGGTTTACATTCAGCGACGTAGAAACACGTTTCTTCTAAAAACTTCGTTTGAATATTCCTGAGTGAATGGGAGTATAGGGTATAATGAGAAATATCTGTCTCTAAAACAAAAACGGAGTTACCTTGCAGAATGATTGTCAAGGTGTATATTCAACTTACAGAGTTAAACAGATGTGTGAATGTAGAAGTTGAGAAATCCTTTCTTTGGAGAATCTTCAACGAGATATTTCCAGCCATATACAGTCACATAAGAATTAGTGGTAAGAATGCGTCTAAACCACAGGAGAAACGTCTCTTTCAAACTGCTCTGCTGTGTTTTCATTCACCTTAGGAAGTTGCATCTATGTCTATATTCAGAGAGTTAGAAACACGTTTCCTCTAAAAGCTTCGTTTGGATATTCCTGAGTGAATTGGAGTATAGGAGGTAATGAGAAATATCTGGCTCTAAAACAAAAATGAAGCTCTCTAGCAGAATGATTTTCAAGGTGTGTATTCAACTTACAGAGTTAAACAGACCTGTGAATGTAGCAGTTCAGAAACCCTTTCTTTGGAGAATCTGGAAAGAGATATTTATATCCACATGCAGGCACATAAGTGTTAGCCTTAAGATCACGTCTAAACCACAGGAGAAACGTCTCTTTCAAACTGCTCCACTGTTTGTTCGTTCAACTTAGGAACTTGAATCTGTGTTTAGATTCAACGAGTTAGAAACACGTTTCTTCTAAAAGATGCGTGTGGATATTCCTGAGTGAATGGGAGTATAGGGTGTAATGAGAAATATGTGGGTCTAAAACAAAAACGGAGCTACCTAGCAGAATGATTGTCAAGATGTATATTCAACTTACAGAGTTAAACAGACGAGTGAATGTAGCAGTTCAGAAACCCTTTCTTTGGAGAATCTGTAAAGAGATACTTCCAGCCATATAGAGACACAGAAGAATTAGCGGTAAGACCGCCTCTAAACCACAGGCGAAACGTGTCTTTCAAACTGCTCTGCTATGTGTTCGTTCACTTAGCAAGTTGCATCTATATTTATATTGAGCGAGTTAGAAACACGTTTCTTCTAAAATCTGCGTTTAGATATTTATGGTGAATGGGAGTATAGGTTGTAATGAGAAATATCTGACTCTAAAGCAAAAACGGAGCTACATAGCAGAATGATTGTCAACGTGTATATTCAACTTACAGAGTTAAACACATGTGTGAATGTAGCCGTTTGAAACCCTTTCTTTGGAGAATCTGGAAAGAGATATTTCCAGCCATATACTGGCACATAAGAATAAACAGTAAGATCATGTCTAAACCACAGGAGAAATGTCTCTTTCAAACTGCTCTGCTGTGTTTTCATTCACCTTAGGAAGTTGCATCTATGTCTAGATTCGGAGAGTTAGAAACACGTTTCTTCTAGAAGCTTCGTTTGCATATTCCTGAGTGAATTGGAGTATAGGAGGTAATGAGAAATATCTGGCTCTAAAACAAAAATGAAGCTCTCTAGCAGAATGATTTTCAAGGTGTGTATTCAACTTACAGAGTTAAACAGACCTGTGAATGTAGTAGTTCAGAAACCCTTTCTTTGGAGAATCTGGAAAGAGATATTTCTATCCACATGCAGGCACATAAGTGTTAGCCTAAGGATCGCGTCTAAACAACAGGAGAAACGTCTCTTTCAAACTGCTCCACTGTGTGTTCGTTCACCTTAGGAAGTTGAATCTATGTTTAGATTCAGCGAGTTAGAAACACGTTTCTGGACGATCCAAGATGGCCATTTAGGAACAGCTCAGGATTGCAGCTCCCAGGAAAAGCGCAGAGGGTGAGTGGACGCCGCGTTTTTATTGCCTACAGACTAGGAAATTCCCGGGCGGAGGTGCTCCACAGTTGCCAGCGCGGCTGTTTTGGCCAGCACGGCTGTGCCGGCCTGCACTGCTGCTTTGCCCCAATCTGCTCCTTTGTCGGCGCCCCGGAGCCGCGGTTGTCCATACAGAAAACACCGGTCCGGGGGCCCTTTTGGCTGGCGATTGGAGCCACAGGAAGTCTCCCGTATGCTGGTTCAAAAAGGGGACTGAGCAGAGAACCAGGACAGTAGATTCCAGGGCAAAAAAAAAAAAAAGCGCCACTAACCTCAGTGCCACTGTTTAAGCCAGCGCAATGAGTGGCCGCAGGGGAAAACAAACAGACCCCGGCGCCTCTTCAACAGGCGACTGGAACACCAACTTAAAAAAGGCTCTGAAGCAGGGAGCCAGAGGATCAGTCTTGGCTGGTCCCACCCCCACAAAAGAACAACAACCAGAAACTTTGGATTGAGAGTTTCACAGCAAGCACAGCTGAACCCAGGATGGTCCAGCTCTGTGGGGGAGGGTCGTCCGCCATTACCGAGGCAGCCCGCCGTTGCCAAGGCAACCCGCCACAGCAGAGACTCCGCCTCAACAGTGGCGGGCCACCATTGCCAAAGCAGTTCTAACTACACCCATATAAACAGGATTGCAGGGAAGTTCACTTGTCAGCGGGACAGAGCCCACAGAGCTCAGCAAAGCTGCTACAGGCCGACAGTGACTAGGCTGCCTCCTTGCTGGGCTGGGCAGGTCTGAAGGAAAAAAAAAAGAAGGCGGCAGCATAACGGAAGCTCATAAATAAAGCCCTAAATCCCTGGGACAGAGGAACTGGGAACAAAAAGCAGTTTATGAGTTCTGCTGCAGCAGACCTAAAAGTACCTGACGAACAGCTCTGAATGAACAACAACAGAGCTCGTAGCCCACCATTTGAGCTCCTAAAAAGAAGAGACCATCTCCTCAAGCAGCTCCATGACCCCTATATATCCAAAAAGACACCTCATAAAAGAGAGATCAGATTGACACTAGGCGGGTATCCTTCTGGGACAAAGATAGCAGAAGAAGAAAACTGGTAACAACACTTGCTGTTCAGCAGCTGCTGCAGGTGAAACCCAGGCAAGCAGGGCCTGGAGTGAACCTCAGCAGACCTACAGCAGAGGGGCCAGACTGTCAGAAGGAAAACAAAGAAACAGAAATAACCTCATCATCAACAAACAGAATGCCAATCTGAAAAATTTGAGACCCAATCTCAAAGCCAGCAACTACAAAGTCGACAGGTGGATAAATCCTTAAAGATGGGAAGAAACCAGCGCAAAAAGGATGAAAACAGCCAAAACCAGAACACCTCTCCTCCTAAAAGGGATCACAACTCCTCACCAGCAAGGGAACAAGGTTGGATGGAGAACGAGTGTGATGAAATGACAGAATCAGACTTCAGAAGGTGGGTAGTAACAAATTTCTGTGAACTTAAAGAACATGTTCTAACCAAATGCAAAGAAACTAAGAACCTTGAAAAAAGACTTGAAAAAATGCTAATGAGAATGGACAAAATAGAAAGGAATATAAGTGAATTGATGGAGCTGAAAAACGCAACACGAGAACTTCGTGAATCATGCACAACTATCAACAGCCGAATTGACCAAGCAGAAGAAAGGATATCAGAGGTCGAAGATCAACTCAATGAAATAAAACGGGAAGGCAAGACTGGAGAAAAAAGGGTAAAAAGGAATGAACAACGTTTCCAAGAAATGTGGGACTATGTGAAAAGACCTAATCTACGTTTGATAGGTGTACCCGAATGCGACGAAGAGAATGAATCCAAGCTGGAAAATACTCTTCAGGATATTATCCAGGAAAACTTCCCCAACCTAGCAAGGCAGGCAAACATTCAAGTCCAGGAAATACAGAGAACACCACAAATATATTCGTCAAGAAGAGTAACCCCAAGGCACATAATTGTGAGATTCACCAGGGTTGAAATGAAGGAGAAAATACCAAGGGCAGCCAGAGAGAAAGGTCGGGTTTCCCATAAAGGGAAGCCCATCAGACTCACAGCAGATCTCTCAGCAGAAACCCTACAAGCCAGAAGAGAATGGGGGCCAATATTCAACATCCTTAAAGAAAAGAACTTTCAACCCAGAATCTCCTATCCAGCCAAACTAAGCTTCATAAGTGAAGGAAAAATAAAATCCTTTGGGAACATGCAAGTACTCAGAGATTTCGTCACCACCAGGCCAGCTCTACAAGAGCTCCTGAAAGAGGCTCTACACATATAAAGGAACAACAAGTACCAGCTCAACTAAAGGGCAAAACACCCAGCTAGCACCAAAACGGCAGTATCAAATTCACACATAACAATATTAACCCTAAATGTAAATGGACTAAATGCCCCAATCAAAAGACACAGACTGGCAAGTTGGATAAAAAGACAAAGCCCATCAGTGTGCTGTACCCAGGAAACCCATCTCACATGCAAGGATACACAAAGGCCCAAAATAAAGGAATGGAGGAAGATTTACCAAGCAAATGGAGAGCAAAAAAAACCAGGAGTTGCAATTCTCATCTCTGATAAATTAGACTTTAAAGCAACAAAGATCATAAGAGACAAAGAGGGACATTATATAATGGTAAAAGGATCAATGCAACAAGAAGAGCTAACGATCCTAAATATATATGCACCCAATAAAGGAGCACCCAGATACATAAGGCAAGTTCTTAATGACTTACAAAGAGACTTAGACTCCCACACAACTATAGTGGGATACTTTAACACCCCATTGTCAACATTAGACAGATCAACCAGACAGAAAATTAACAAGGATATCCAGGACTTGAACTCAGACCTGGACCAAGCAAACCTAATACACATTTACAGAACTCTCCACCCCAAATCCACAGAATAGACATTCTTCTCAGCACCACATCACACCTACTCTAAAATTGACCACATAATTGGGAGTAAATCACTCCTCAGCAAATGCAAAAGAACGGAAATCGTAACAAACAGTCTCTCAGACCACAGTGCAATCAAGTTAGAACTCAGAATTCAAAAACTAACTCAGAACCGCACAGCTTCATGGAAACTGAACAACTTGCTCTTGAATGTTGACTGGATAAACAATGAAATGAAGGCAGAAATAAAGATGTTCTTCGAAACCAACGAGAATGAAGACACAACATACCAAAATCTCTGGGACACATTTAAAGTATTCTCTAGAGGAAAAGATATAGCAATAAGTGCCCACATGAGAAGCAAGGAGAGATCAAAAATTGACACCCTATCGGCAAAACTGAAAGAGCTAGAGGAGCAAGATCAAAAAAAACTCAAAGTCTAGCAGAAGACGAACAATAGCTAAGATCAGACCAGAACTGAATGAGATAAAGGCACAAAAAACCATTCAAAAAATCAATAAACCCAGGAGCTGGTTTTTTGAAAAGATCAACAAAATAGACAGACCACTAGCCAGATTAATAAAAAAGAAAAGAGAGAATAACCAAATTGATGCAATAAAAAGTGATAAAGGGGATATCACCACAGATTCCACAGAAATTCAAACCATCATCAGTGATTATTACAAACAACTCTATGCACGCAAACTAATAAACCTGGAGGAAATGGATAAATTCCTGGACACTTGCCTCCCGCCAAGCCTAAAACAGGAAGAAGCCGAAACCCTGAACAGACCCATAACAAGGTCTGAAGTTGAGGCAGCAATTAAGAGCTTACCATCCAAAGAAAGCACAGGTCCAGACGGGTTCACAGCTGAATTCTACCAGACGTACAAAGAGGAACTGGTACCATTCCTTCTGAAACTATTCGAAACAGTACAAAAAGAGGAAATTCTTCCCAATTCATTTTATGGCACCAACATCATCCTGATTCCAAAAGCCGGCAGAGACTCAACAAGAAAAGAAAACTTCAGGCCAATATCCATGATGAACATGGAGGCAAAAATCTTCAATGAAATACTGACAAGCCGATTGCAACAGCACATGTTAAGCAAGTTCAGCAAAGTCTCAGGATACAAAATCAATGTGCAAAAATCACATGTATTCCTATACACAAATAACAGACTTAAAAAGAGCCAAATCAAGAACAAACTTCCATTCACAATTGCCACAAAGAGAATAAAATACCTAGGAATACAACTAACAAGGAAAGTAAAGGACCTCTTCAAGCTGAACTACAGGCCACTGCTCAACGAAATAAGAGAGGACACAAACAGATGGAGAAATATTCCATGTGCATTGTTAAGAAGAATCAATATCTTAAAAATGGCCATACTGCCCAAAGTAATTTACAGATTCAATGCTGTCTCCATCAAGCTACCAATGACCTTCTTCGCAGAACTGGAAAAAACCACCTTAAACTTCATATGGAACCAAAAGAGAGCCCGCATAGCCAAGTCAATTCTAAGCAAAAAGAACAAAGCGAGAGGCATTACACTACCGGACTTCAAACTATACTACAAGGCTACAGTAATCAAAACAGCATGGTACTGGTACCAAACAGAGATATAGACCAATGGAACAGAACAGAGGTCTCAGAGGCAACACAACATATTTACAACCACCTGATCTTAGACAAACCGGACAAAAAGAAGCAATAGGGAAAGGATCCCCTATTCAATAAATGGTGTTGGGAAAGCTGGCTAGCCATGTGCAGAAAGCAGGAACTGGACCCCTTCCTGACACCTTACACTAAAATAAACTCCAGATTGATTAAAGACTTAAACATAAGACCTAACACCATAAAAACCCTAGAAGAAAATCTAAGCAAAACCATTCAGGACGTAGGTGTAGGCAAGGACTTCATGACCGAAACACCAAAAGCATTGACAACAAAAGCCAAAATAGACAAATGGGACCTAATCAAACTCCACAGCTTCTGCACAGCAAAAGAAACAATCATTAGAGTGAATCGGCAACCAACAGATTGGGAAAAAATTTTTGCAGTTTACCCATCTGACATAGGGCTGATATCCAGAATTTACAAAGAACTAAAACAGATTTACAAGAAAAAAACTAACAAGCCCATTTAAAAGTGGGCAAAGAATATGAACAGACACTTTACAAAAGAAGACATACGTGAGGCCAACAAACATATGAAAAAATGCTCATCATCCCTGGTCATAAGAGAAATGCAAATCAAAACTACATTGAGATACCATCTCACGCCGGTAAGAATGGCGATCATTAAAAAATCTGGAGACAACAGATGCTGGAGAGGATGTGGGGAAATAGGAACACTTTTACACTGTTGGTGGGAGTGTCAATTAGTTCAACCATTGTGGAAGACAGTGTGGCGATTCCTCAAGGACATAGAAATAGAAATTCCATTTGACCCAGCAATCCCATTACTGGGTATATATCCAAAGGATTACAAATCGTTCTACTATAAGGACACGTGCACACGAATGTTCATTGCAGCACTGTTTACAATAGCAAAGACCTGGAACGAACCCAAATGTCCATCGATGATAGACTGGATAGGGAAAATGTGGCACATATACACCATGGAATATTATGCAGCCATAAAAAACTATGAGTTTGGGTCCTTTGTAGGGACATGGAAGAACCTGGAAACCATCATTCTCAGCAAACTGACAGAAGAGCAGAAGATCAAACACAGCATGTTCTCACTCACAGGCCGGTGTTGAAGAATGAGAACACATGGACACAGGGAGGGAAGCACTACACACTGGGGTCAGTTGGAGGGAAATAGGGGAGGGACGGTGGGGGTGGGAATCTGGGGAGAGATAGAAAGGGGAGAAATGCCAGATGTAGGTGATGGGGAGGAAGGCAGCAAATCACACTGCCGCATGTGTTCCTATGCAACAATTTTGCATGTTCTTCACATGTACACCCAAACCTAAAATGCAATAAAATAAATAAATTGGAAAAAAAGAGATATTTCCAGCTACACAGGCACATAAGAATTAGGGTATGATCGCGTCTACACCACCAGAGAAACGTCTCTTTCAAACTGCTCTGTTCTGTGTTCGTTCACCTTAGGAAGTTGCAACTATGTTTAGATTCAGCGAGTTACAAACACGTTTCTCCTTAAAGCTGCGTTTGGATATTCCTCAGTGAAAGGGAGTATAGGGTGTAATGAGAATTATCTGGCTCTAAAACAAAAACGGAGCAATCTAGCCAAATGACAGTCAAGGTGTACATGCAACTTACAGAGGTAAACAGATGTGTGAATGTAGCAGTTCAGAAACCCATTCTTTGGAGAATCTAGAAAGAGATATTTCCAGCCATATACAAGCACATATGAATAAGAGGTAATATCGCGTGAAAAACACAGGAGAAACGTCTCTTTCAAACTGCTCTACTGTGTGTTCGTTCAACTTAGGAAGTTACATCTATCTTTAGATTCAGGGAGTTAGAAACACGTTTCTTCTTAAAGCTGCATTTGGATATTCCTCACTGAATGGGAGTATAGGGTGTAAAGAGAAATATCTGGCTCTAAAACAAAAACGAAACTATTTGGCAGAATGATTTTCAAGGTGTATATTCAAACTTACAGAGTTAAACATATGTGTGAATGTGGCAGTTCAGGAACCCTTTCTCTGGAGAATCTATAAAGAGATATTTCCAGCCATATACAGGCACATAAGAATTAGATGTAAGATCGCATCAAAACCACAGGAGAAGCGTCTCTTTCAAACTGTTCTGCTGTGTGTTCATTCACCTTAGGAAGCTGCATCTATGTTTAGATTCAGCGAGTAAGAAACCCGTTTATTCTAAAAGCTGCCTTTGGAAATTCCACAGTGAATGGGAGTATATGGTGTAATGAGAAATATCTGGCTCTAAAACAAAAACGGAACTATTTGGCAGAATGATTTTCAATGTGTATATTCAACTTACATAGTTAAACATATGTGTGAATGTGGCTGTTCAGGAACCCTTTCTTTGGAGAATCTAGAAAGTGATATTTCCAGCCATATACAGACACACAAGAATTAGAGGTAATATCGCATCTAAACCACAGGAGAAACGTCTCTTTCAAACTGCTGTGCTGTGTGTTCGTTGATCTTAGGAAGTTGCATCTATGTTTAGATTCAGCAAGTTAGAAACACGTTTCTTCTAAAAGCTGCGTTTGGATATACCTGAGTGAATGGGACTATAGTGTGTAATGAGAAATATCTGGCTCTAAAACAAAAACGGAGCTGTCTACCAGAACGATAGCCAAAGTGTATATTGAACATACAGAGTTAAAAAGATGTGTGAATGTAGCAGTTTAGAAACACTTTCCCTGGAGAATGTAGAAGCAGATATTTCGAGCCATATACAAGGACATAAGAATAAGTGGTAAGATCGCGTTTAAACCACAGGAGACATGTCTCTTTAAAACTGCTCTCCTGTGTGTTCGTTCAGCTTACGAAGTTGCATCTATATTTAGATACAGCGAGTTAAAACACTTTTCTTATAAAAGCTGCGTTTGGATATTCCTGAGTGAATGGGAGTATACGGTGTAATGAGAAATACCTGACTCTAAATCAAAAACGGAGCTATCTAGCCGAATGGTTGTCAAGGTGTATATTCAACTTACAGAGTTAAACACACGTTCGAATGTAGGAGTTAAGAAAGCCTTTCTTTGGAGAATCTAGAAAGAGATATTTCCAGCCATATTCACAAACATAATAATTCGCAGTAAGATCGCATCTATACCACAGGAGAAACGTCTCTTTCAAACGGCTCTGATGTGTGTTCGTTCACTTTATGAAGTTGCGTCTGTATTTAGATTTAACGAGTAAGAAACACTTTTCTTCTAAAAGCTGCGTTTGGATATTCCTGAGTGAATGGGAGTATAGGGTGTAATGAGAAATATCTGGCTCCAAAGCAAAAACGGAGCTATCTAGCAGAACGATTGTCAAGGTGTATATTCAACTTAAAGAGTTAAACAGGTGTTTGAATGTAGCAGTTCAGAAACCCTTTCTTTGGAGAATCTAGAAAGAGATATTTCCAGCCATATACAGACCCATAAGAATTAGCGGTAAGATCGCTTGTTAACCACAGGACAAACGTCTCTTCCAAACTGCTCTGCTGTGTGTTCGTTCACCTTAGGAAGTTGCATCTATGTTTAGAATCAGCGAGTTAGAAACAGGTTTCTTCTAAAAGCTGCGTTTGGATATTCCTGAGTGAAAGGGACTACAGTGTGTAATGAGAAATGTCTTGCTCTAAAACAAAAAAGGAGCCATTTAGGAGAATGATTGGGAAGGTGTAAATTCAACTTACATTGGTAAACAGATGTGTGAATGTAGCAGTTCAGGAACCGTTTCTTTGGAGAATCTAGAAAGAGATATTTCCGGTCATATACAGACACATAAGAATTAGAGGTAAGATCGCGTCTAAACCACAGGAGAAACGTATCTTTCAAACTATTCTGCTGTGTGTTCGTTCAACTTAGGAAATTGCATCTATGTTTAGATTCAGCGAGTTAGAAACACGTTTCTTCAAATAGCTGGGTTTGGATATTTCTGAGTGAATGGGAATATAGGGTGTAATGAGAAATATCAGGCTCTGAAACAAAAACGAAACTATCTGTCAGAAGGATTGTCAAGGTGTATATTCAACTTACACAGTTAAACAGATGTGTGAAAGTAGCAGTTCAGAAACGCTTTCTTTGGAGAATCCAGAAGGAGATATTTCCAGCCATATACAGGCATATATGAATTAGCGGGATGATTGCTTCAAAACCACAAGAAAAATGTCTCTTTAAAAATGCTCTGCTGTGTGTTCGTTCACCTTAGGAAGTTGCATCTATGTTTAGATTCAGCGAGTTGGAAACACGTTTCTTCTAAAAGCTGCGCTTTTATATTCCTGAGTGAAAGTGAGCATAGTGTATAATGAGCAATATCTGTCTCTAAAACAAATACGGAGCTATGTAGCACAATGGTTCTCATGGTGTATATTGAAATTAGAGAGGAAAACACATGTGTGAATGTAGCAGTGAAGAAACACTTTCTTTTTAGAATATAGAAATAGATATTTCCAGCCATATACAATTACATAAGAATTAGCGGTAAGATGGCGTGTAAACCACAGGAGAAACATGTGTTTCAAACTGCTCTGCTGTGTGTTCGTTCACCTTAGGAAGTTGCATCTATGTTTCTATTCAGCGAGTCAGATATACCTTTCTTCTAAAAGCTGCGTTTGGATATTCCTCAGTGAATGGGAGTATACGGTGTAATGAGAAATATCTGGCTCTAAAACAAAAACGGAGCTATCTAGCAGAATGATTGTCAAGGTGTATATTCATCTTACAGAATTAACCAGAGGTGTGAATGTAGCAGTTCAGAAACCCATTCTTTGGAGAATCTAGAAAGAGATATTTCCAGCTATATACAGACACATAAGAATTAGCGATAAGATCACGTCGAAAACACAGGAGAAACGTCTCTTTAAAACTGCTCTGCTGTGTGTTCGTTCACCTTAAGAAGTGGCATCTATGCTTAGATACAGCGAGTTAGAAACACGTTTCTTCTAAAAGCTGCGTTTGGATATTCCTGAGTGAATGGGAGTATAGGGTGTAATGAGAAATATCTGGCTCTAAAACAAAAACGGGGCTATAAAGCAGAATGATTCTCAAGGTGTATATTCAACTTCCAGAGGTAAACAGATGTGTGAATGTAGCATTTCAGAAACCCTTTCTTTGGAGAATCTAGAAAGAGATATTTCCAGCCATATTCAGACACTTAAGGATTAGAGGTTAGATCACGTCTAAACCACAAGAGAAACGTCTCTTTCAAAGTGCTCTGCTGTGTGTTCCTTCAGCTTAGGAAGTTGCATCTATGTTTATATTCAGCGAGTTAGAAACACGTTTCTTGTAAAAGCTGCGTTTGGATATTCCTGAGTGAATGGGATTATAGGGAGTAATGAGAAATATCTGGCTCTAAAACAAAAACGGAGCTATCTAGCAGAATGATTGTCAAGGTGTATATTCAACTTACAGAGTTAAAGAGATGTGTGAATGTAGCTGTTCAGAAATCCTGTCTTTGGAGAATCTAGAAAGAGATATTTCCAGCCATATACAGACACATAAGAATTAGCGGTAAGATCGCGACTAAACCACAGGAGAAACGTCTCTTTCAAACTGCTCTCTTGTGCGTTCGTTCACCTTAGGGAGTTGCATCTATGTGTAGATTCAGCGAGATAGAAACACCTTTCTTCTAAAAGCTGCGTTTGGATATTTCTGAGTGAGTTGGAGTATAGGGAGTAATGAGAAGTATCTGGCTCTAAAACAAAAATGAAGCTATCTAGCAGAATGATTGTCAAGGTGTAAATTCAACTTACAGAGTTAAACAGATGGGTGAATGTAGCATTTCAGAAACCCTTTCTTTGGAGAATCTACAAAGAGATATTTCCAGCCCATACAGACATTAGAATTAGCGGTAAGATCGCATCTAAGCCACAGGAGAAACGTCTCTTTCAAACTGCTCTGCTGTGAGTTCGTTCACCTCAGGAAGTTGCATCTATGTTTAGATTCAGCGAGTTAGAAATACGTTTCTTCTATAAGCTGCGTCTGGATATTCCTGAGTGAATGTGAATACAGGGTGTAATGAGAAATATGTGGGTCTAAAACAAAAACGGAGCTATCTAGCAGAATGATTGTCAAGGTGTATATTCAAGTTAAAGAGTTAAACTGATGTGTGAATGTAGTAGTTCAGAACCCTTTTCTGTGGAGAATCTAGAAAGAGATATTTCCAGATTATACAGACACATAAGAATTAACGTTAAGATCGCGTCTAAACCACAGGGGAAACGTCTCTTTCAAACTGCTCTGCTGTGTTTTCGTTCACCTTAGTAAATTGCATCTATGTTTAGATTCAAGGAGTTGGAAACACGTTTCTTCTAAAAGCTGCGTTTGGATATTCTTGAGTGAATGGGACTATAAGGTGTAATGAGAAATATCTGTCTCTAAAACAAAAACGGAGCTATCTGATAGAATGATTGTCAAGGTGTATATTCAACTTACACAGTTAAACAGATGTGTTAAAGTAGCAGTTCAGAAACCCTTTCTTTGGAGAATCTAGAAAGAGATATTTCCAGCCATATGCAGACACATAAGAATTAGCGATATGATCACATCTTAACCACAGGAAAAACTTCTCTTTCAAACTGCTCTGCTGTGTGTTCGTTCAACTTAGGAAGTTGCATCTATGTTTAGATTCAGCGAGTTAGAAACACGTTTCTTCTAAAAGCTGCGTTTTGATAATCCTCAGTGAATGGGAGTATAGGATGTAATGAGAAATATCTGGCTCTAAGAGAAAAACAGAGCTATGCAGCAGAATGATTGTCAAGGTGGATATTCAAATTACAGAGTTAAAGAGATGTTTGAATGTAGCAGTTCAGAAACCCTTTCTTGGGAGAATATAGAAGGAGATATTTCCAGCCATATACAGGCAAATAAGAATTAGCTGAAAGATCGCTTCTAAAGCACATGAGAAACGGCTCTTTCAAACTGCTCTGCTTTGTGTTCGTTCACCTTAGGAAGTTGCATCTATGTTTAGATTCAGCGAGTTAGAAACACCTTTCTTCTAAAAGTTTCGTTTGGATATTCCTCAGTGAATGGGAATATAATGTGTAATGAGAAATATCTGGCTCTAAAACAAAAACGGAACTAACTAGCAGAATGATGGTCAAGGTTTATATTTACCTTACAGACTTAAACAGATATGTGAATGTAGCAGTTCAGAAACCCCTTTTTTTTTCGAGAATATAGAAAGAGATATTTCCAGCCATATACAGACACATAAGAATTAGAGGTAAATGGCGTCTAAACCACAGGAGAAACATCTCTTTCAAACTGTTCTGCTGTGTGTTCATTCATGCTAGGATGTTGCATCTATGTTTAGATTCAGCGAGTTAGAAACACCTTTCTTCCAAAAGCTTCGTTTGGATATTCCTCAGTGAATGGGAATATACTGTGTAATGAGAAACATCTGGCTCTAAAACAAAAACGGGGTTATCTAGCAGAATGATTGTCAAGGTGTATATTCAACTTAGAGAGTTAAACAGATGTGTGCATGTAGCAGTTCTGAAACCCTTTCTTTGGAGAATCTAGAAAGGGATATTTCCAGCCTTATACAGGCACATAAGAATTATAAGTAAGATCGCATCAAAACCACAGGAGAAACGTATCTTTCAAACTGCTCTGCTGTGTGTTCATTCACATTAGGAAGTTACATCTATGTTTAGATTCAGCGAGTTAGGAACACGTTTCTACTAAAAGCTGCGTTTGGATATTCCTCAGTGAATGGGAGGATAGGGTGTAATGAGAAATATCTGGATCTAAAACAAAAAGGGAGATGTAAAACAGAGTGATTGTGAAGGTGTATATTCAACTTACACAGTTAAACAGATGTGTGAATGTAGCAGTTCAGAAACCCTTTCTTGGGAGAATCTAGAAAGACATATTTCTACGGATACACCGGCGCATAAGAATTAGCGGTAAGATCGCATCGAAACCACAGGAGAAAAGTCTGTTTCAAACTGCTCAGCTGTGAGTTCGTTCACCTTAGGAAGTTGCGTCTGTGTTTAGATTCAGCGAGTTAGCAACACGTTCCTTCTAAAAGCTGCTTTTGTATATTCGTGAGTGAATGGGAGTATAAGGTGTAATGAGAATTATCTGGCTCAAAAACAAAAAAGGAGCTATCTAGTAGAATGATTGTCAAGGTTTATATTCATCTTACAGAGTTAAACCGATGTGTGAATGTAGCAGTTAAGAAACCGTTTCTTTGAAGAATCTAGAAAGAGATATTTCCAGCCTTATACAGGCACATAAGAATTAGCGGTAAGATCGCATCAAAACCACAGGAGAAAGGTCTGTTTCAAACTTGTCTGCTGTGTGTTCGTTCACCTTAGGAAGTTGCATCTAGGTTTAGATTCAGCAACTTAGAAACTCGTTCCTTCTAAAAGCTGCGTTTGGATATTCCTCAGTGAATGGGAGTATAGGGTGTAATGAGAAATATCTGGCTCCAAAACAAAAAAGGAGCTATCCAGCAGAATGATTGTCAAGGTGTATATTCAACTTACAGAGTTAAACAGAAATGTGAATGTATCAGTTCAGAAACCCTTTGTTGGGAGAATCTAGAAATAGATATTTCCAGCCATATACAGAAACATAAGAATTAGCGGTAAGATCGCGTGTAAACCACAGAAGACACGTCTCTATCAAACTTCTGTGTTTTCGTTCACCTTAGGAAGTTGGATCTACGTTTAGATTGAGCAAGTTAGAAATACCTTTCTTGTAAAAGTGCGTTTGGACATTCCTGAGTGAATGGGAGTATAGGGTGTAATGAGAAATATCTGGATGTAAAACAAAAACCCAGCTATCTAGCAGAATGATTGTCAAGGTGTATATTCAACTTACATAGTAAACAGATGTGTGAATGTAGCAATTCAGAAACCCTATATTTGGAGAATGTAGAAAGAGATATTTCCAGCCATATATAGGCACATAAGAATTAGCAGAAAAATCACGTCTAAACCACAGGAAAACGTCTGCTTCAAACTGCTCTGCTGTGCATTCGTTCTCCTTAGGAACTTGCATCTATGTTTAGATTCAGCGAGTTAGAAACACGTTTCTTCTATAAACTGCGTTTGAGTATTCCTTAGTGAATGTGAGTATAGGGTGTAATGAGGAATATCTGGCTCTAAAACAAAAACGCAGCTATCTAGCAGAATCATTGTCAAAGTGTATATTCAAATTAAAGAGTTAAACAGATGTGTGAATGTAGCAGTTCACAAACCCTTTCTTTGCATAATCTAGAAAGAGATATTTCCAGCCATATAAAGACACATAAGAATTAGCAGTAAGATCGCGTCTAAACCACAGGAGAAACGTCTTCTTCTAAATGTTCTTCCGTGACTTCATTCACCTTAGGAAGTTGCATCTACGTTTAGATTCAGCGAGTTAGAATCACGTTTCTTCTAAAATCTATGTTTGGATATTCCTGAGTGAATGGGATTATAGGGTGTAATGAGAAATATCTGGCTCTAAAACAAAAACGGAGCTATCTAGCAGAATGATTATCAAGGTGTATATTCAACTTACAGAGTTAAACAGCTGTGTGAATGTAGCAGTTCAGAAACACTTTCTTTGGAAATCTAGAGAGTGAGAATTCCAGCCATATAGAGACACATAATAATTAGCGGTAGGATAGTGTCTAAACCACAGGAGAAACGTCTCTTTCAAACTGCTATGCCGCGTGTTCGTTCACCTTAGTAAGCTGCATCTATGTTTAGATTCAGCGAATGAGAATACGTTCCTTCTGAAAGCTTCGTTTGGATATTCCTGAGTGAATGAGAGTATAGGGTGTAATGAGAAATATCTGGCTCCAAAACAAAAACGGAGCTTTCTAGCAGAATAATTGTGAAGGTGTATATTCAACATACAGAGTTAAACAGATGTGTGAAAGTAGCAGTTCAGGAACCCTTTCTTTGGCAAATCTAGAAAGAGATGTTTCCAGCCATATAGAGACAAATAAAAATCAGCGGTATGATCGCGTCTAAACAACCGGTGAAACGTCTCTTTCAAACTGCTCTGCTGTGTGTTCGTTCACCTTAGGAAGTTGCATCTACGTTTAGATTCAGCGAGTAAGAAACACGTTTCTTCTAAAAGCTGCGTTTGGATATTCCTCAGTGAATGGGGGTATAGGGTGTAATGGGAAATATCTGGCTCAAAAACAAAAACGGAGCTATATACCAGAATGATTGTCAAGGAGTATATTCCACTTATAGAGTTAAACAAATGTGTGTATTTAGCACTTCAGAAACCCTTTCTTTGTAGAATCTACAAGGAGATACTTCCAGCGATATAGAAACACATGAGAATTAGTGGTAAGATCGCGCCTAAAACACAGGAGAAATGTCTCTTTCAAACTGCTCTGCTGTGTGTTCATTCACGTTAGGAGGTTGCATATATGTTTAGATTCAGCGAGTTAGAAACACGTTTCTTCTAAAAGCTTCGTTTGGATATTCCTGAGTGAATGGGAGTATAGGGTGTAATTAGAATTATCTGGCTCCAAAACAAAAACAGAGCGATCTAGCAGAATGATTGTTAACGTGTATATTCAACTTACACAGTTAAACAGATGTGTGAATGTAGCAGTTAAGAAGCCCCTTCCTTTGAGAATCTAGAAAGAAATATTTCCAGCCATTTTCAGACACATAAGAATTAGCGGTAAGCTCGCGTCTAAACCACGGGAGAAACGTCTCTTTCAAACTGCTCTGCTGCGTGTTCGTTCACCTTAGGAAGTTGCATCTACGTTTAGATTCAACGAGGTAGAAACACGTTTGTTCTAAAAGCTGCGTTTGGATATTCCTGAGTGAATGGGAGCTAAGGTGTAATGAGAAATATCTGGCGCTAAAACAAAAAACAAAACTGTCTAGCAAAATGATTGTCAAGGTTTATATTCAACTTACAGAGTTAAACAGATGTGTGAATGTGGCAGTTCTGAAACACTTTCTTTGGAGAATCTAGAAAGAGGTATTTTCTGCCATATACAGACACAGAAGAATTAGCGGTAAGATCGCGTCTAAAGTACATGACAAATGTCTCCTTCAAACTGCTCTGCTATGTGTTCGTTCACCTTAGGAAGTTGCATCTATGTTTGGATACAGCGAGTAAGAAGCCAGTTTCTTATAAAAGCTGCGTTTGGATATTCTTGAGTGAATGGGAGTATAAGGTGTAATGAGAAATATCTCGCTCCAAAACAAAAACGGAGCTATATAGCAGAGTGATTGTCAAGGTGTACATTCAACTTACAGAGTTAAACAGATGTGTGCATGTAGCAGTTCAGAAACACTTTCTTTGGAGAATCTAGAAAGAGATACTTCCAGCCATATACGGGCACATAAGAATTAGTGGTAAGTTCGCATCAAAACCACAAGGGAAACGACTCTTTCAAACTCTTCTGCTGTGACTTCGTTCATCTTAGGAAGGTGCATCTATGTTTGGATTCAGTGAGTTAGAAACACGTTTCTTCTAAAAGCTGCGTTTGGATATTCATGAGTGAATGGGAATATATGTTGTAATCAGAAATATCTGTCTCTAAAACAAAAACGGAGCTATCTAGGAGAATGATTGTCAAGGTGTATATTTAAACTACAGAGTTAAACAGATGTGTGAATGTAGCAGTTCAGAAACCCTTTCTTGGAATATCTAGAAAGAGACATTTCCAGCCATTTAGAGACACATAAGAATTTGCCGTAAGATTGCGTCTAAACCACATGAGAAACGTCTCTTTCAATCTGCCTTGCTGTGTGTTCGTTCACCTAAGGAACTTGCATCTATGTTAATTCAGCGAGTTAGAAACACGTGTCTTCTAAAAGCTGCGTTTGGATATTCCTGAGGGAGTGGGAGTATAGTGTGTAATGAGAAATATGTGGCTCTAAAACAAAAACGGATCTACCTATTAGAATGATTGTCTAGGTGTATATTCCACTTACAGAGGTAAACAGATGTGTGAATCTAGAAGTTCTGAAACCCTTTCTTTGGACAATCTAGAAAGAGATATTTCCAGCCATACACAGGCACATAAGAATTAGAGGTAAGTTCACGTCTAAACCACAGCAGAAGCGTCTCTTTTAATCTGCTCTACTGTGGGTTCGTTCACCTTAGGAAGTTGCATCTATGTTTAGATTCAGTGAGTTAGAAACACGTTTCTTCTAAAAGCTGCAATTGGATGTTCCTGAGTGAGGGCATGTAAAGGGTGTAATGAGAAATATCTGGCACTAAAAGTAAAACGGAGCTATCTAGCAGAATGATTGTCAAGATGTATGTTCAACTTACAGAGTTAAACAGATGTGTGAATGTAGCAGTTAGGAAACCCTTTCTTTTGAGAATCTCGAAAGAGATATTTCCAGCCATGCACAGAGACATAAGAATTAGCGGTAAGATCGCGTCTAAACCACAGGGGAAACGTCTCTTTCAACCTGCTCTGCTGTGTGTTCGTTCATCTTAGGAAGTTACATGTATGTTTTGATTCAGCGAGTTGGAAACACGTTTCTTCTAAAAGCTGCATTTGGATATTCCTGAGTGAATGGGAGCATAGGGTGTAATGAGAAATATCTGTCTCTAAAACAAAAACAGAGCTCTGTAGCAGAATGATTGACAAGATGTATATAGTACTTACTGAGTTAAACGGATTTGTGAATGTAGCAGTTCAGAAACCCTTTCTTTGGAGAATGTAGACAGAGATATTTACAGACATATACAGGCACATAAGAATTAGCGGTAACATCGCGTCTAAACCACAGGAGGAACGTCTCTTTCAAACTGCTCTTCTGTGTGTTCGTTCACATTAGGAAGCTGCATCTATGTTTAGATTCAGCGAGGTACAATGATGTTTCTTCTAACAGCTGCCTTTGGATATTCCTCAGTGAATAGGAGTATAGGATGTAATGAGAAATATCTGGCTCTACAACAAAAATGGAGCTATCTGGAGGAATGATTGAAAAGGTGTAAACTCAACCTAACGATTTAAACAGATGTGTGTATGTAGCAGTTCAGAAACCCTGTCTTCGGAGAATCTAGAAAGAGATATTTCAAGCCATATACAGACACATAAGAATTAGCGGTAAGATCACGTCTCAACCACAAAAGAAATGTCTCTTTCAAAATCCTCTGCTGTGTGTGCGTTCACCTTAGGAACTTGCATCTATGTTTAGATTCAGCGAGTTAGAAGCACGTTTCTTCTAAAAGCTGCGTTTGGATATTCCTGAGTGAATGGGCATATAAGGTGTAACGAGAAATATCTGGCTCTAAAACAAAAATGGAACTATGTAGCAGAATAATTGTCAAGGAGTATATTCAACTTACAGAGTTATACAGATGTGTTAATGTAGCAGTTTAGAAACCCTGTCTTTGGAGCATCTAGAAAGGGATATATCCAGCCATATACAGACACATAAGAATTAGCAGTATGATCACGTCTAAACCGCAGGAGAAACTTCTCTTTCAAACAGCTCGGCTATGTGCTCGTTCACCTTAGGAAGTTGCATCTATGTTTAGATTCAGCGAGGTAGAAACACGTTTCTTCTAAAAGATGCGTTTGGATAATCCTGAGTGAATGGGAGTAAAGGGTGTATGGGAAATATCTGCCTCTTAAACAAAAATGGAGCTATGTAGCAAAATGATTGTCAAGGTGTATATTCAGCTTACAGAGTTAAACAGATGTGTGAATGTAGCAGTTCAGAAACCCTTTCTTTGGAGAATCTAGAAAGAGATATTTCCAGCCATATACAGACACATAAGTATTAGCGCACAGTTCGCGTCTAAACCACAGGAGAATCCTCTCTTTCAAACTCCCCTGCTGTCTGTTCGTTCACCTTAGGAAGTTGCATCTGTGTTTAGATTCAGCGAGGTAGAAACACGTTTCTTCTAAAAGCTGCGTTTTGCTATTCCTGAGTGAATGTATAGGGTTTAAGGAGAAATATCTGGTTATAAAACAAAAACGGAGCTATCTAGCAGAAGGGTTGACAAGATGTAAATTCAACCTACAGAGTTAAACAAATGTGTCAAGGTAGCTGTTCAGAAACTCTGTCGTTTGAGAATCTAGAAAGAGATATTTGCAGTCATATACAGGCACCTAAGAATTAATGGTAATATTGCGTCTACACCACACAAGAAACGTCACTTTCAAACTGCTCTGCTGTGTGTTCGTTCACCTTAGGAAGTTGCATCTATGTTTACATTCAGCGAGTTTGAAACACATTTTTTCTAAAACCTGCCTTTGGATATTCTTGAGGGAATGGGATTATAGGGAGTAATGAGAAATATCTGGCTCTAAAACAAAAACGGAGCTATCTAGCAGAATGATTGTCAAGGTGTATATTCAACTTACAGAGTTAAACAGATGTGTGAATGTAGCAGTTCAGAAACCCTTTCTTTGTGGAATCTAGAAACAGATATTTCCACCCATTTACAGACACAAAAGAATTAGTGGTAAGATCGCGTCTAAACCACAGGAGAAACGTCTCTTTGAAACTGCTCTGTTGTGTTTTTGTTCACTTTAGAGAGGTGCATCTTTGTTTAGATTCAGCGGGTTAGAAACACTTTTCTTCTAAAAGCTGCATTTGGATATTCCTGAGTGAATGGGAGTATACGGTGTAATGAGAAATATCTGACCCTAAAACAAGAACGGATCTATCTAGCAGAATGATTATCAAGTTGTATATTCAACTTACAGTGCTAAACAGATGTGTGAATGTAGCATTTCAGAAACCGTTTCTTTGGAGAATCTAGCGAGAGTTATTTACAGACATATACAGAAACATAAGAATTAGCGGTAAGATCGCGTCTAAACCACAGGAGAAACGTCTCTTTCAAACTGCTCTGCTGTGTGTTATTTCACCTAAGGAAGTATTATCTATGTTTAGATTCAGTGAGTTAGTTACACGTTTCCTCTAAAAGCTGCGTTTGGATGTTCCTGAGTGAATGGGAGTATAGGGTGTAATGAGAAATATCTGGCTCTAAAACAGAAACGGAGCTATCTAGCAGAATGATTGTCAAGGAGTATATTCAACTTACACAGTTAAACAGATATGAGAATGTAGCAGTTCCAAAACCCTTTTATTGCAGAAACTAGGAAGAGATATTTCCAGCCATATACATGCAAGTAAGAATTAGCGGTAAGATATCGTCGAAACCATAGAAGAAACGCCTCTTTGAAACTGCTCTGCTATGTGTTCGTTCACCTTAGGAAATAGCATCTATGTTTAGATTCAGTGAGTTAGAAACATGTTTCCGCTAAAAGCTGCTTTTGGATATTCCTGAGTGAATGGCAGTATAGGGTGTAAAGAGAAATATCTGGCTCTAAAACAAAAACGGAACTATCTAGCAGCATGATAGCCAAGGTGTATATTCAACTTACAGAGGTAAACAGATGTGTGAATGTAGCAGTTCAGAAACTGTTTCTTTGGAGAATCTGGAAAGAGTTGTTTCCACCCATATACATGCACGCAAGAATTAGCGGTAAGATCGCGTCTAAACCACAGGAGAAATGTCTCTTTCAAACTGCTCTGCTGTGTGTTCGTTCACCTTAGGAAGTTGCACCTTTGGTGAGATTCAGCAAGTTATTAACACGTTTCTTCTAATAGCTGCGTTTGGATATTCCTGAGTGAGTGGGAGTATAGGGTGTAATGAGAAATATCTGGCTCTAAAACAAAAACGGAGCTATCTAGCACAATGATTGTCAAGGTGTGTATTCAACTTACAGAGATAAACAGATGTCTGAATGTAGCAATTCAGAAAACCTTTCCTTGGAGAATCTAGAAAGTGATACTTACATCCATATACCAGCACATAAGAATTAATGGTAAGTTCGCGTCTAAACAACAGGAGACACGTCTCTTTCAAACTGCTCTGCTGTGTGTTCGTTCACCTTAGGGCGTTACATCTATGTTTATTTACATTCAGCGAGTTAGAAACACGTTTCTTCTAAAAGCTGCGTTTGAATATTCCTGAGTGAATCGGAGTGTAGGTTATAATGAGAACTATCTATCTCTAAAACAATTCAGAGCAATGTAGCAGAATGATTGTCAAGGTGTATATTCAACTTGCAGAGTTAAGCAGATGTGTGAATGTAGCAGTTCTGAAACCCTTTCTTTGGAGAATCTGGAAAGAGATATTTCCAGCCATATACAGGCACCTAAGAATTAGGGGTAAGATCGCATGGAAACCAAAGGATAAACGTCTCTTTCAAACTGCTCTTCTGTGTTAGTTAATCTTAGTATGTTCCATCTATGTTTAGATTTAGCAAGATGGAAACATGTTTCTTCTAAAAGCTGCATTTGGATATTCCTGAGTGAACGGGAGTTTATTGTGTAATGAGAAATATCTGGCTCTAAAAGGAAAACAAAGCTATCTAGCAGAGTGATTGTGAAGCTGTGTATTCAAACTACAGAGTTAAACAGATGTGTGAATGTAGCGGTTCAGAATCCCTTTCTTTGGATAATCTGGAAAGAGATATTTCCATACATACAGAGGCACATAAGAATTAGCGGTCATATCACGTCTAAACCACAGGAGAAACCTCTCTTTCAAACTGTTCTTTTCTGTGTTCATTCATCTTGTGAAGTTGCATCTATGTTTACATTCAGCGAGTTACAAACACGTTTCTTCTAAAAGCTGCGTTTGGATATTCCTGAGTGAAAGGGATTATAGGGTGTAATGAGAAATATCTGGCACTAAAACAAAAACGGAGCTATCTAGCAGAATGATTGTCAAGGTCTATATTCAACTTACAGAGTTAAACAGACGTGCGAATGTAGCAGTTAAGAAACCCTTTCTTTAGAGAATCTAGAAAGAGATATTTCCAGCCATATACAGGCCCATGATAATTAGCGGTAAGATCGTGTCTAAACCACAGGAGAAATGTCTCTTTCAAACTGCTCTGCTGTGTGTTCGTTCACCTTAGGAATTTGCATCTATGTTTAGATTCGGCGAGTTAGAAAAACGTTTCTTCTACAAGCTGCGTTTGGTTATTCCTGAGTGAATGGGAGTATAGAGTTTAATGAGAAATATCTGGCTATAAAACCAAAACGGAGCGATCTAGCAGAATGATTCTCAAGGTGTATATTCAACTTACTGAGTTAAACATATGTGTGAATGTAACAGTTCAGAAACCCATTCTTTGTAGAATCTGGAAAGAGATATTTCCAGCCATGTACAGGCATAAAATAATTAGCGGTAACATCGCTTCTAAGCCACAGGAGAATTGTCTCTTTGAAACTGCTGTGCTGTGTGTTCGTTCACCTTAGGAAGTTGAATCTATGTTTAGATTCAGCGAGTTATTAACACGTTTCTTCTAAAAGCTGCGTTAAGATATTTCTTAGTGAATGGCAGTATAGGGTGTAATGAGAAATATCTGCGTCTAAAACAAAAACGGATCTAGCAGAATGATTGTCAAGCTGTATATTCAACTTACAGAGTTATACAGACGTGTGAATGTAGCAGCTCAGAAACACTTTCCTTGGAGAATCTAGAAAGAGATATTTTCAGCCATATACAGGCTCATAAGAATTAGCATTGAGATCACGTGTAAATCACAGGAGAAACGTCTCTTTCAAACTGCTCTGCTGTGTGTTTGTTCACCTTAGGAAGTTACAAATAGGTTTAGATTCAGCGAGTTTGAAAAACGTTCTTTTAAAAGCTGCGTTTGGATATTCATTAACGAATGTTAGTATAGGGGGTAAAGAGAAATATCTGACTCTAAAACAAAAACGGAGCTATCTATCAGAATCATTGTCAAGGTGTATATTCAACTTACAGAGTTAAACAGATGTGTGCATGTGGCAGTTCAGAAACCCTCTTTTTGGAGAATCTAGAAAGAGATATTTCCAGCCATATACAGGAACATAAGGATTAGTGGAAAGATCGCGTCTAAACCACAGGAGAAACGTCCCTTTCAAACTGCTCTGGTGTGTGTTCATTCACCTTAGGTAGTTGCCTCTATGTTCAGATTCTGTGATTTAGAAACACGTTCCTTCTAAAAGTTGCGTTTGGATATTCCTGAGTGAATGGGAGTATAGGGTGCAATGAGAAAGATCTGGCTCTAAAACAAAAACGAAGGTATCTGGCAGAATGATTGTGAAGGTGTATATTTAACTTACAGACTCATACAGATGTGTGAATGTAGCAGTTCAGAAACCCCTTCTTTGGAGAATCTGGAAAGAGATATTTCCACCCATATACACGCACATAAGAGTTAGCGGTAAGATTGCGTCCAAACCACAGGAGAAATGTCTCTTTCACACTGCACTGCTGTGTGTTCGTTCACCTTAGGAAGTTGCATGTATGTTTAGATTTGGCGAGTTAGAAACACGTTCCTTCTAAAAGCTGCATTTGGTTATTCCTTAGTGAATGCGAGTATATTGTGTAACGAGAAATATCTGGCTCTAAAACAAAAACGGAGCTATCTTGCAGAATGATTGTCAAGGTGTATATTCAACGTACAGAGTTAAACAGATGTGTGCATGTGCCAGTTCAGAAACCCTCTCTTTGGAGAATCTGGAAAGAGATATTTCCACCCATATACAGGCACCTCAGAATTAGCGGTAAGATCGCGTGGAAACTGCAGGAGAAAAGTCTCTTTCAAACTGCTCTGCTGTGTGTTCATTCACCTTAGGAAGTTGCATGTATGTTTAGATTCAGCGAGTTAAAAACATTTTCTTCCAAATGCTGCGTTTGGATATTCCTGAGTGAATGGGAGTATACGGTGTAATGAGAAATATCTGGCTCTAAAACAAAAACGGAGCTATTTGGCAGAATGATTGTTACGGCGTACATTCAACTTACAGAGATAAACAGTTGTGTGAATGTAGCAGTTCAGAAACCCTTTCTTTGGACAATCTAGAAAGAGATATTTTGAACCATATACAAGCACATAAGAATTAGCCATAAGATCAGGTCTAAACCACAGGAGACACCTCTCTTTCAAACTGCTCTGCTATGTGTTCGTTCACCTTAGACAGTTGCATCAATGTTTAGATTCAGTGAGTTAGAAATACCTTTCTTCTAAAAGCTACGTTTGGATATTCCTGAGTGAAAGGGAATATAGTGTGTAATGAGAAATATCTGGCTGTAAAACAAAACGGAGCTATCTAGCAGAATGATAGTCAAGGCGTATATTCAACTTACGGAGGTAAACAGATGTGTGAATGTAGCAGGTCAGAAACCGTTTCTTTGGAGAATCTAGAAAGACATGTTTATCCCCATATACAGACACATAAGAATTAGCGGTATCATCGCGCCTAAACCACAGGAGAAACGTCTATTTGAAACTGCTCTGCTGCGTGTTCATTCACCTTAGGAAGTTGCATCTATGTTTCGATTCAGTGAGTTAGAAACACGATACTTCTAAAAGCTGCTTTTGGATATTCCATAGTGAATGGGAGTATAGGGTGTAATGAGAAATATCTGGCTCCAAAACTAAAAAGGAGCTATCTTGCAGAATGATTGTCAAGGGGTATATTCAACTTACTGAGTTAAACAGATGTGTGAATGCAGCAGTTCAGAAATCCTTTCTTTGGAAAATGTAGAAAGAGATATTTCCAGCCATATATAGAAAGATAAGAATTAGTGGTAAGGTCACGTCTAAACCACAGGAGAAACATCTCTTTCAAACAGCTCTGCTGTGAATTCGTTCACCTTCCGAACTTGCATCTGTGTTTAGATTCAGCGAGTTAGAAACACGTTTCTTCTAAAAGTTGCCTTTGGATATTCCTGAGTGAATGGGAGTATGGTGTGTAATGGGAAATATCTGGCTCCATAACAAAAACGGACCTATCTAGCAGAGTGATTATCAAGCTGTGTATTCAACATACAGAGTTAAACAGTTGTGTGAATGTAGCAGTTCAGAAACCCTTTCTTTTGAGAATCTAGAGAGAGATATTTCAAGCCATACCTAGACACATAAGAATTAGCAATAAGACCGTGTCTAAACCACAGGAGAATCGTCTCTTTCAAACTGCTCTGCTGTGTGTTCATTCACCTTTGGAAGTTGCATCTGTGTTTAGATTCAATGAGTTATAAACACATTTCTTCTAAAAGTTGCGTTTGGATATTGCTGAGTGAATGGGAGTTCATGGTGTAATGAGAAATATCTGGCTCTAAAACAAAAGCGAATCTATCTAGCAGAATGATTGTTAAGGTTTGTATTCAAATTACAGAGTTAAACAGATGTGTGAATGTAGCATTTCAGAAACCCTTTCTTTGGAGAATCTAGAAAGAGATATTTCCAGCCATTTTCAGACACAAATGAAATAGAGGTAAGATCATGTCTAAACCACAGGAGAAACATATCTTTCAAACTGCTCTGCTGTGTGTTCGTTCACCTTAGGAAGTTGCATCTATGCTTAGATTCAGCAAGTTATAAACATTTTCTTCTAAAAGCTGCGTTTGGATATTCCTGAGTGAATGGGAGTATAGGGTGTAATGAGAAATACGTGGCCCGAAAACAAACACGGAGATATCTAGCAGAATGATTGTCAAGGTGTATATTCAACTGACAGAGATAAACAGATGTATGAATGTAGCAGTTGAGAAACGCTTTCTTTGGAGAATCTTGAAAGAGATATTTCCAGCCATATACAGGCACTTAAGAATTAGCGGTAAGTTCACGTCTAAACCAATGAAGAAACGTCTCTTTCAAATTGCTCTGCTGTGTGTTCGTTCACCTTAGGAAGTTTCATCTAGGTTTAGATTCAGCGAGTTAGAAATCGTTTCTTCTAAAGGCTGTGTTTGGATGGTGCTGAGTGAATGGGAGTGTATTGCGTATTGGTAAATATCTAGCTCTAAAACAGAAAGGGAGCTATCTATCTGAATGATTGTCATGGTGAAAATGCAAATTACAGAGTTAAACGGATGTGTGAATGTAGCAGTTCAGAAACCCTTTCTCTGGAGAATCTAGACAGACATATTCCAAGCCATATACAGAAACATAAGAATTAGCGGTAAGATCGCGTCTAAAGCACAGGAGAAACGTCTCTTTCAAACTGCTCTGCTGTGTGTTCGTTGACCTTAGGAAGTTGCACCTATATTTAGATTCAGCGAGTTAGAAACACGTGTCTTCTAAAAGCTGCGTTTGGATATTCCTCAGTGAATGGGAGTACAGGGTGTAATGAGAAATATCTGGCTCTAAAACAAAAACGGAGCTATCTAGCAGAATGATTGTCAAGGTGTATATTCAACTTACAGAGTTAAACAGATATGTGAATGTAGCGGTTCAGAAACCCTTTCTTTGGATGAGCTAAAAGACATAATTCAATCCATATGCAGGCACATAAGAATTAGCGGTAAGTTCGCATTAAACCAACAGGAAAAACTTCTCTTTCAAACTTCTCTGCTGTGTGTTCGTTCATCTTTGGAAGTTGCATCTGTGTTTCGATTCAGCGAGTTAGAAATACGTTTCTTCTAAAAGCTGCTTTTGGATATTCCTTAGTGATTGGGAGTATAGGGTGTAATGAGACATATCTCGCTCTAAAACAAAAACGGAGCTATCTAGCAGAATGATTGTCAAGGAGTATATTCAACATACAGAGTTAAACAGATGTGTGAATGTAGCTGTTCAGAAACCCTTTCTTTGGAGAATCTACAAAGAGATAATTCCAGCCATTTACCGTCACATAAGAATTAGCGGTAAGATCACGTCTAAAGCACAGGAGAAACGTTTCTTTCAAACTACTCTGCTGTGTGTTCGTTCACCTTAGGAAGTTGCATCTATGTTTAGATTCAGCGAGTTAGGGAGATATTCTTCTAAAAGCCGCGTTTGGATATTCCAGAGTGAATGGGAGTATAGGGTGTAATGAGAATTATCTGGCTCCAAAACAAAAGCGGAGCTATCTAGCAGAATGATTGTCAGGGTGTACATTCAACTTACAGAGCTAAACAGACGTGTGAATATACAGCGATATACAGGAACATAAGAATTAGCAGTAAGATCACGTCTAAAACCCAGGAGAAACGTCTCTTTCAAACTGCTCTGCTGTGTGTTCGTTCACCTTAAGAAGTTGAATCTATGTTTAGAATCAGAAGGCTACAAACACGTTTCTTCTAAAAGCTGCGTCTGGATGTTCCTGAGTGACTGGGAGTATAGTGTGTGATGAGAAATATCTGGTTCTAGAACTAAAACGGAGCTATTTAGCGGAATGATTGTTAAGGTGTATATTCAACTTACAGAGATAAACAGATGTGTGAATGTAGCAGTTCAGAAACCCTTTCTTTGGAGAATGTAGACAGACATATTTCCTGCCATATACAGGCCCTTAAGAATTAGCAGTAAGATCACGTCTAAAACACAGGAGAAACGTCTCTTTCAAACTGCTCTGCTCTGTGTTCGTTCACCTTAGTAAGTTGCATATATGTTTAGATTCAGCGAGTTAGAAACACATTTCTTCTAAAAGCTGCGTTTGGATATTCCTCAGTGAATGGGGGTATAGGGTTTAATGAGAAATAATACGCTCTAAAACAAAAATGGAGCTATCTAGTAGAATGATTGTCCAGGAGTATATTCAACTTACAGAGTTAAACAGATGTGTGAATATAGCAGTTCAGAAACCCTTTCTTTGGAGAATCTAGAAAGAGATATTTCCAGCCATATTCAGACCCATAAGAATTAGCAGTAAGATCGCGTCTAAATCACATAGACACGTCTCTTTCAAACTGCTCTGATCTGTGTTCGTTCACCTTAGGAAGTTGCATCTATGTTTAGATTCAGGGAGTTAGAAATACCTTCCTTCTAAAAGCTGCGTTTGGATATTCCTCAGTGAATGGGAGTATAGGGTGTAATGAGAAATATCAGGCTTTAAAAGAAAAACGGAGGTATCTAGCAGAATTATTGTCAAGGTGTATATTCAACTTACAGTGTTAAACAGATGTGTGAATGTAGCAATTCAGAAACCATTTCTTTGGATAATCTAGAAAGTGAAATTTCCAGACATATTCAGACACATAAGAATTAGGGGTAAGATCGCGTCTAAACCACAGGAGAAACGTCTCTTTCAAACAGCTATGCTGTGCGTTCGTTCACTTTAGGAAGTCGTATCTATATTTAGATTCAGCGAGTTAGAGACACATTTCTTCTGAATGCTTCGTTTGGATATTCGTGAGTGAAAGGGAGTATATGGTGTAATGAGAAATATCTGGCTCTAAAACAAAAATGGAGCTATATAGCTGAATGATTGTCAAGGTGCACATTGAACTTACAGAGTTAAACAGATGTGTGAATGTAGCAGTTCAGAAGCTCTTTCTTTCGAGAATCTGGAAAGAGATATTTCCAGCCATATAGAGAAACATTAGCATTAGCAGTGAGATCACGTCTAAACCAAATGAGAAACGTCTCTTTCAAACTGCTATGCTGTGTGTTCGTTCACTTTAGGAAGTTGTATCTATATTTAGTTTCAGCTAGTTAGAAACACGTTTCTTCTGGAAACTGCCTTTGATTATTCCTGATAGAATGGGAGTATAGTGTGTAATGAGAAGTATCTGGCTCTAAAGCAAAAATGGAGCTATCTAGCAGAATGCTTGTCAAAGTGTATATTCAACCTAAGGAGTTAAACAGATATGTGAATGCAGCAGTTCAGAAACCCTTTCTTTGGAGAATCTAGAAATAGATATTTCCAGCCATATACATTCACATAAGAATTAGCAGTAAGATCGTGTCTAAACCACAGGAGAAACGTCTCTTTCAAGCTGCTCTGCTGTGTGTTCCTTCACCTTAGGAAGTTGCATCTATGTTTCAATTCAGCGAGTTAGCAACAAGTTTCTTCTAAACGTTGCGTTTGGATATTCCTGAGTGAATGGGAGTACAGGGTGTAATGAGAAATAACAGGCTCTAAAACAAAAACAGAGCTATCTAGCAGAATGACTGTCAGTGTATACTCAACTTACGGAGTTAAACAGATGTGCGAATGTAGCCGTTCAGAAACCCTTTGTTTTGAGAACTTAGACAGAGATATTTCCAGCCTTATAGAGGCACATAAGAATTAGCGGCAAGATCGTGTTTAAACCACAGGAGAAACGTCTCTTTCAAGCTGCTCTGCTGTGAGTTCATTCACCTTAGGAAGTTACATCAAGGTTTAGACTCAGCGAGTTAGAAACAGAATGGCGATCATTAAAAAATCTGGAGACAACAGATGCTGGAGAGGATGTGGAGAAACAGGAACACTTTTGCACTGTTGGTGGGAGTGTAAATTAGTTCAACCATTGTGGAAGACAGTGTGGCGATTCCTCAAGGACCTAGAAATAGAAATTCCATTTGACCCAGCAATCCCATTACTGGGTATATATCCAAAGGATTACAAATCATTCTACTATAAGGACACGTGTACACGAATGTTCATTGCAGCACTGTTTACAATAGCAAAGACCTGGAACCAACCCAAATGCCCATCGACGATAGACTGGATAGGGAAAATGTGGCACATATACACCATGGAATATTATGCAGCCATAAAAAACGATGAGTTTGGGTCCTTTGTAGGGACATGGATGAACCTGGAAAACATCATTCTCAGCAAACTGACAGAAGAGCAGAAGATCAAACACCGCATGTTCTCACTCATAGGCGGGTGTTGAACAATGAGAACACATGGACACAGGGAGGGGAGCACTACACACTGGGGTCAGTTGGGGGGAAATAGGGGAGGGACGGTGGGGGGTGGGAAGCTGGGGAGAGATAGCAAGGGGAGAAATGCCAGATGTAGGTGATGGGGAGGAAGGCAGCAAATCACACTGCCACGTGTGTTCCTATGCAACAATTTTGCATGTTCTTCACATGTACCCCAAAACCTAAAATGCAATAAAATAAATGGGAAAAAAAAAGAAACACGTTTCTTGTAAACGCTGCTTTTGGATATTCCTGAGTGAATCGGACTATAGTGTGTAATGAGAAATATCTGTCTCTAAAACTACAACGGATCTATCTAGCAGAATCAATGTCAAGGTGTATATTCAACTTACAGAGTTAAACAGATTTCTGAATGAAGCAGTTCCAAAACACTTTATTTGGAGAATCTAGAAATAGATATTTCCAGCCACGTACAGACACATAAGAATTAGCGGTAAGATCGCGTCTAAACGACAGGAGAAACGCCTTTTTCAAACTGCTCTGCTGTGTGTTCGTTCACCTTAGGAAGTTGCATCTATGTTTAGATTCAGCGCGTAGGAAACATTGTTGTTCTGAATGCTGCGTTTGGATATTCCTCAGTGAACGGGAGTATATGGTGTAATGAGAAATATCTGGCTCCAAAACGATAATGGAGCTATCTAGCAGAATGATTGTAAAGGTGTTTATTCAACTTACAGAATTAAACTGATGTGTGAATGAAGCAGTTCAGAAACCCTTTCTTTGGAGAATGTACAAAGAGATATTTCCAGCCATATACCGGCACACAAGAATTAGCAGTAATATCGCCTCTACAACACAGGAGAAACGTCTCTTTCAAAGTGCTCTGCTGTGTGTTCGTTCACCGTATAATGTTGCATCTATGATTACGTTCAGCGAGTTAGAAACAGGTTTCTCCTAAAAGCTACGTTTGGATATTCCTGAGTGAAAGGGATTATAGGGTGTAATGAGAAATATCTGGCACTAAAACAAAAACGGAGCAATCTAGCAGAATGATTATCAAGGTCTATATTCAACTTACAGAGTTAAACAGACGTGCGAATGTAGCAGTACAGAAATCCTTTCTTTAGAGAATCTAGAAAGAGATATTTCCAGCCATATACAGGCACATAAGAATTAGCAGTGAGATCGCGTCTAAACCACAGGAGAAACGTCTCTTTCAAACTGCTCTGCTGTGTGTTCGTTCACCTTAGGAATTTGCATCTATGTTTAGATTCAGCGAGTTAGAAAAACTTTTCTTCTAATAGCAGACTTTGGATATTGCTGAGTGAATGGGAGTATAGGGTTTAATGAGAAATATCTGGCTCTAAAACAAAAACGGAGCGATCTAGCAGAATGATTTTCAAGGTGTATATTCATCTTACAGAGTTAAACATATGTGTGAATGTAGCACTTCAGAAACCCATTCTTTGTAGAATCTGGAAAGAGATATTTCCAGCCCTATACAGGCACATAAGAATTAGCATTGAGATCGCGTGTAAATTACAGGAGAAACGTCTCTTTCAAACTGCTCTGCTGTGTGTTCATTCACCTTAGGAAGTTACAAATAGGTTTAGATTCAGCGAGGTAGAAACATGTTCTTTTAAAAGCTGCGTTTGGGTATTCATTAGCGAATGATAGTATAGGGTGTAATGAGAAATACCTGGCTCTAAAACAAAAACGGAGCTATCTATCAGAATCATTGTCAAGGTGTATATTCAACTTACAGAGTTAAATAGATGTGTGCATGTGGCAGTTCTGAAACCCTCTCTTTGGAGAATCTAGAAAGAGATAATTCCAGCCATATACAGGAACATAAGGATTAGTGGTAAGATCGCTTCTAAACCACAGGAGAAACTTCTCTTTCAAACTTCTCTGGTGTGTGTTCGTTCACCTTAGGAAGCTTCCTCTATGTTTAGATTCTGCGATATTAAACACGTTCTTTTTAAAAGTTGTGTTTGGACATTCCTGAGTGAATGGGAGTATACGGTGCAATGAGAAAGATCTGGCTCTAAAACAAAAACGGAGGTATCTGGCAGAATGATCGTGAAGGTGTATATTTAACTTACAGACTTAAACAGATGTGTGAATTTAGCAGTTCAGAAACCCCTTCTTTGGAGAATCTGGAAAGAGATATTTCCAGCCATATACAGGCACTTAAGAATTAGTGGTAAGATTGCATCAAAACCACAGGAGAAACGTCTCTTTCAAACCGCTCTGCTATGTGTTTGTTCAGCTTAGGAAGTTGCATCTATGTTTAGATTCTGTGACTTAGAAACACGTTTATTCTAAAAGCTGCTTTTGCATATTCCTGAGTCAATGGATTATAGGGTGTAATGAGAAACATCTGGCTCTAAAACGAAATCTGAGTTATCTAGCAGAATGATTATCAAGGTCTATATTCAACTTACAGAGTTAAACAGGTCTGTGAATGCAGCAGTTTAGAAACACTTTCTTTGGAGAATCTTGAAAGAGATATTTCCACCCATATACAAGCACATAAGAGTTATTGGTAAGATAGCGTCCAAACCACAGGAGAAATGTCTCTTTCACACTGCTCCACTGTGTGTTCGTTCACCTTAGGAAGTTGCATCTATGTTTAGATTTGGCGAGTTAGAAACACGTTTCTTCTAAAAGTTGCATTTGGTTATTCCTTAGTGAATGCGAGTATATTGTGTAATGAAAAATATCTGGCTCTAAAACAAAAACGGAGCTATCTTGCAGAATGATTGTCAAGATGTATATTCAACTTAAAGAGTTAAACAGATGTGTTCATGTGCCAGTTCAGAAACCCTCTCTTTGGAGAATCTTGAAAGAGACATTTGCAGCCATATACAGGCACATAAGAATTAGCGGTAAGTTCGCATCTAAACCAATGGAGAAACGTCTCTTTCAAATTGCTCTGCTGTGTGTTCGTTCACCTTAGGAAGTTTCATCTAGATTTAGATTCAGCGAGTTAGAAACTCGTTTCTTCTAATGCTGTGTTTGGATGGTGCTGAGTGAGTGGGAGTGTATTGTGTATTGGTAAATATCTAGCTCTAAAACAAAAACTGAGCTATCTATCTGAATGATTGTCAAAGTGAAAATGCAAATTACAGAGTTAAACAGATGTGTGAATGTAGCAGTTCAGAAACCCATTCTTTGGAGAATCTAGAAAGACATATTTCCAGCCATGTACAGGCACGTAAGAATTAGCGGTAAGAACGCGTCTAAGCCACAGGAGAAACGTCTCTTTCAAAGTCCTCTGGTGTGTGTTTGTTCACCTTAGGAAGTTGCATCTATGTTTAGATTCTGCGAGTTGGAATCATGTTTCTTCCAAAGCTGCGTTTGTATATTCCTGAGTGAATTGAAGCATAGGGTATAATGAGATATATCTGGCTCTAAAACAAAAACGGAGATATCTAGCACAATGATTGTCAAGGTGTATATTCAACTTACAGAGTTAAAGAGATGTGTGAATATAGCAGTTCATAAACCAATTTTTTGGATAATCTAGAGAGAGATATTTCCAGCCCTATACAGGCACATAAGAATTAGTGGTAAGATCGCGTCTAAACCACAGGAGAAACGTCTCTTTCAAACTGCTGTGATGTGTGCTCGTTCACCTTAGGAAGTTGCGACTCTATTTAGATTAAGCGAGTTAGAAAACCACTTCTTCTAAAAGCTTCTTTGGGATATTCCTGAGTGAATGGGAGCTCAGGGTGTAATGAGAAATATTTGTCTCTAAAACACAATCGAAACTACCTAGCAGAATGACGGTCAAAGTGTATATTCAACTTACAGATGTAAACAGATGTGTGAATGTAGCAGTTCAGAAGCTCTTTCTTTGGAGAATCTAGAAAGAGATATTTCCAGCCATTCTCAGACACATAAGAATTAGCGGTAAGATCGAGTGTAAACCACAGGAGAAATGCCTCTTTCAATCTGCTCTGCTCTGTGTTCGTTCACCTTAGGAAGTTTACGCTAGGTTTAGTTTCAGCGAGCTAGAAACACGTTTCCTCTAAAAGCTGCCTTTGGATATTCCTCAGTGAATGTGAATATAGGGTGTAATTAGATATATCTGGCTGTAAAACAAACATGGAACTATCTAGGAGAATCATTGTCAAGGAGTATATTCAACTTATAGAGTTAAACAGATGTGTGCATGTGCCAGTTCAGAAACCCTCTCTTTGGAGAATCTGGAAAGAGATATTTCCAGCCATATACAGACACCTCAGAATGAGCAGTAAGATCGCATGGAAACCGCAGGAGAAACGTCTCTTTCAAACTTCTTTGCTGTGTGTTCATTCACCTTAGGAAGTTGCATGTATGTTTAGATTCAGCGAGTTAAAAACACTTTTCTTCTAAATGCTGCGTTTGGATATTCCTGAGTGAAAGGGAGTATACGGTGTAATGAGAAATATCTGGCTCTAAAACAAAAAAGGAGCTATTTGGCAGAATGATTGTTACGGTGTTCATTCAACTTACAGAGATAAACAGTTGTGTGAATGTAGCAGTTCAGAAAACCTTTCTTTGGACAATCTAGAAAGAGATATTTTCAACCATCTACAGGCACATAAGAATTAGTGGTAAGATCACGTCTAAACCACACGAGACACCTCTCTTTCAAACTACTCTGCTGTGTGTTCGTTCACCTTCTGAAGATGCGTGAATGTTTAGATTCAGCGAGTTAGAAATACCTTTCTTCTAAAAGCTGCGTTTCGATATTCCTGAGTGAAAGGGAGTATAGTGTGTAATGAGAAATATCTGGCTGCAAAACAAAAAGGAGCTATCTAGCAGAATGTTAGTCAAGGTGTATATTCAACTTACGGAGGTAAACAGATGTGTGAATGTAGCAGTTCAGAAACCGTTTCTTTGGAGAATCTAGAAAGACATATTTACCCCGATATACAGACACATAAGAATTAGCGGTATCATCGCGTCTAAACCAGAGGAGATACGTCTCTTTCAAACTGCTCTGCTGCGTGTTCATTCACCTTAGGAAGTTGCATCTATGTTTAGATTCAGCGAGTTAGAAACACGTTTCTTCTAAAAGTTGCGTTTGGATATTCCTGAGTGAATGGGAGTATAGTGTGTAATGGGAAATATCTGGCTCCATAACAAAAACTGACCTATCTAGCAGAGTGATTGTCAAGATGTATATTCAACATACAGAGTTAAACAGATGTGTGAATGTAGCAGTTCAGAAACCCTTTTTTTGGAGAATCTAGAGAGAAGTATTTCAAGCCATACCCAGACAAATAAGAATCAGCAATAAGATAGCGTCTAAACCACAGGAGAATCGTCTCTTTCAAACTGCTCTGCTGTGTGTTCGTTCACCTTTGGAAGTGGCATCTGTGTTTAGATTCAGCGAGTTAGAAACACATTTCTCCTAAAAGTTGCGTTTGGATATTGCTGAGTGAATGGGAGCTCATGGTGTAATGAGAAATATCTGGCTCTAAAACAAAAATGAATCTATCTAGCAGAATGATTGTCAAGGTTTGTATTCAAGTTACAGAGTTAAACAGAGTGTGAATGTAGCATTTCAGAAACCCTTTCTTTGGAGAATCTAGAAAGAGATATTTCCAGCCATTTTCAGACACATAAGAAATAGAGGTAAGATCGCGTCTAAACCACAGGAGAAACGTCTCTTTCAAATGGCTCTGCTGTGTGTTCGTTCACCTTAGGAAGTTGCATCTAGGTTTAGATTCAGCGAGTTAGAAAAACGTTTCTTCTAATAGCTTACTTTGGATATTCCTCAGTGAATGGGAGTATAGGGTGTAATGAGAAATATCTGGCTCTAAAACAAAAACGGAGCTATGTAGCAGAATGATTGTCAAGATGTATATTTAACTTACAGAGTTAAACAGATGTGTGAATGCAGCAGTTCAGAAATCCTTTCTTTGTAGAATCTGGAAAGAGATATTTCCAGCCATATACAGACTCATAAGAATTAGCAGTAAGATCGCGTCTAAACCACAGGGGCAACGTCTCTTTCAAACTGCTCTGCTGTGTGTTCGTTCACCTTAGGAAGTTGCATCTATGTTTAGATTCAGCGAGTTAGAAACACGTTTCTTCTAAAAGCTGCGTTTGGATATTCCTGAGTAAATGGGAGTATAGGGTGCAATGAGAAATATCTGGCTCGAAAACAAAAATGAAGCTATCTGGCAAAATAATTGTGAAGGTGTATATTTAACTTACAAACGTAAACAGATATGTGAATGTATCAGTTCAGAAACCCCTTCCTTGGAGAATCTGGAAAGAGATATTTCCAGCCATATACAGGCACATAAGAATTAGCAGTAAGATCGCATCTAAACCAGAGGAGAAACGTCTCTTTCAAGCTGCTCAGCTGTGAGTTTGTTCACCTTAGGAAGTTGCATCTATGTTTAGATTCAGCGAGTTAGAAACACGTTTAATCTACAAGCTACGTTTGGGTATTCCTGAGTGAATGGGAGTATAGGGTTTAATGAGAAATATCTAGCTATAAAACAAAAACGGAGCGTTCTAGCAGAATGATTGTCAAGGTGTATATTCATCTTACAGAGTTAAACATATGTGTGAATGTAACACTTCAGAAACCCATTCTTTGTAGAATCTGGAAAGAGATATTTCCAGCCCTATACAGGCACATAAGAATTAGCGGTAACATCGCTTCTAAGCCACAGGAGAAATGTCTCTTTCAAACTGCTGTGCTGTGCGTTCATTCACCTTAGGAAGTTGCGTCTAGGTTTAGATTCAGCGAGTTAGAAACACGTTTCTTCTAAAAGCTGCGTTTTGATATTCCTCACTGAATGGGAGTATAGGGTGTAATGAGAAACATCTGGCTCGAAAACAAAAACGGAGCTATGTAGCAGAATGATTGCCAAGGTGTATATTGAACTTACAGAGTTAAACAGATGTGTGAATGCAGCAGTTCAGAAATCCGTTCTTAGGAGAATCTGGAAAGAGATATTTCCAGCTATACACAGACACATAAGAATTAGCGGTAAGATCGCGTGTAAACAATAGGAGAAACGTCTCTTTCAGAGTGCTCTGCTGTGTGTTCGTTCACCTTAGGAAGTTGCATTTACATTTAGATTCAGCGAGTTAGAAACACGTTTCTTCTAAAAGCTGCGTTTGGATATTCCTCAGTGAATGGGAGTATAGGCTGTAATGAGAAATATCTGGCTCTAAAACAAAACGGAGCTATCTAGCAGAATGATTGTCAATTTGTACATTCCACTTACAGAGGTAAACAGATGTGTGAATGTATCAGTTCAGAAACACTTTCTTTGTTTTATCTAGAAAGAGATATTTCCATCCATATAGATACACATAAGAATTAGTGGTAAGATCGCTTCTAAACCACAGGAGAATCGTCTATTTCAAAGTGCTCTGCTGTGTTATCATTCACCTTAGGAAATTGCATATGATTTTAGATTCAACGAGTTAGAAACACGTTTCTTCTAAAAGCTGCGTTTGGATATACCTCAGTGATAGGGAGTACAGGGTGTAATGAGAAATATCTGGCTCTAAAACAAAAAAAGGAAACATCTAGCAGAATTATTGTAAAGGTGTATATTCAACATACAGAGCTAAACAGATGTGTGAATGTAGCAGTTCAGAAAACCATTATTTGGAGAATCTAGAAAGAGAAATTTCCAGCCATATACAGACACATTAGAATTATCGGTAAGATCGGGTGTAAACCACAGGAGAAACGTCTCCTTCAAACTACCCCACTGTGTGTTCGCTCACCTTAGGAGGTTGCATCTATGTTTACATTCAGCGAGTTAGACACACGTTTCTTCTAAAAGCTGTGTTTGGATGTTCCGGAGTGAATGGGAGTATAAGATGTAATGAGGAATATCTTGCTCTTAAACAGAAATGCAGCGATCTAGAAGAATGGTTGTCAAGCTGTGCAATCAACCTACAGAGGTAAACAGATGTGTGTGTGTGCAGCAGTTCAGAAATCCTTTTTTGGAGAATCTGGAAACAGATATTTCCAGCCATATACAGGCATATAAGAAGTAGCAGTAAGACTGTGTTTAAATCACAGGAGAAACGTCTGTTTCAAAATGCTCTGCTTTGTCTTCATTCACCTTAGGAAGTTGCATCTATGTTTATATTCAGAGAGTTAGAAACACGTTTCTTCTAAAATCTCCGTTTGGATATTCCGGAGTGAATGGGAGGATTGACTGCAATGAGAAATATCTTGCTCTAAAATAAAAACGCAGCTATCTAGCAGAAAAGTTGTCAAGCTGTACAAACAACTTACAGAGTTAAGCTGATGTGTGCGTGTAGCAGTTCAGAAATCGTTTCTTTGGGGAATCTGGAAACAGATATTTTCGGCCATATACAGGCATATAAGAACAAGCAGTAAGACTGCGTTTAACACAGAGGAGAAACGTCCATTTCAAACTGCTCTCCTTGGTGTTCGTTCACCTTAGGAAGTTTCGCCTATGTTTATATTCAGCGAGTTCGAAACATGTTTCTTCTAAAAGCTGCGTTTGGATATTCCAGAGTGAATGGGAGTATAGTCTGTAATGAGAAATATCTTGCTCTAAAACAAAAACGCAGCTATCTAGCAGAATGGTTCTCAAACTGTGCAATCAACCTACAGAGGTAAACTGCCGTGTGTGTGCAGCAGTTCAAAAATCCTTTCTTTGTAGAATCTGGAAACAGGTATTTTAAGCCATATACATGTTTATAAGAACTACCAGAAAGACTGAGTTTAAAATACAGGAGAAACGTCTATTTAAATCTGCTCTGCTTTCTGTTCTTTCACCTTAGCAAGTGGCATCTATGTTTAGATTCAGCGAGTTAGATACATGTTTCTTCTAAAAGGTGCGATTGGATATTCCAGAGTGAATGGGAATATAGGCTGTAATGAGAAATATCTTGCTCTGAAACAAAAACGTAGCTATGTAGCAGAATGTTTGCCAAGGTGTGCAATCAACTTACAGAGTTAAAGTGATGAGGGTGTGCAGCATTTCAGAAATCCTTTCTTTGGCGAATCTGGAAACATAGATTTCCGGCAATATACAGGTGTATATGAACTAGCACTAAGACTGCATTTAAAACACAGGAGAAACATCTATTTCAAACTGCTCTGCTTTGTGTTCGTTCACCTCAGGAAGTTGCATCTATGTTTAGATTCAGCGAGTTAGAATCACGTTTCTTCTAAAAGCTGCGTTTGTATATTCCAGAGTGCATGGGAGTATACACTGTAATGAGAAATATCTTGCTCTATAACAAAAACATAGCTATTTAGCAGAATGGTTGTCAAGCTGTGCAATCAACTTACAGAGTTAAACTGATGTGTGTGTGTAGCAGTTCAGAAATCCTATCTTTGGAGAACCTGGAAAAAGATGTTTTAAGCGATATACAGGCTTATAGCAACTAGCAGTAAGACAGTGTTAAAAACACAGGAGAAATGTCTATTTCAAACAGCTCTGCTTTGTGTTCGTTCAACTTAGGAAGTTGCATCTCTGTTTAGATTCAGCGAGTTAGACACAAGTTACTTCTAAAAGCTGCGTTTGGATGTTCCGGAGTGAATGGGAGTATAGGATGTAATGAGGAATATCTTGCTCAAAAACAAAAACGCAGCGATCTAGCAGAATGTTTGTCAACCTAGGCAATCAACCTACATAGTTAAACTGATGTGTGTGTGCAGCAGTTCAGAAATCCTTTCTTTGGAGAATCTGGAAAAATATGTTCCAGCCATAAAGAGGCATATAAGAACTAGCACTAAGACTGCGTTTAAAACACAGGAGAAACGCCTATTTCAAACTGCTCTGGTTTGTGTTCTTTCACCTTAGGAAGTGGCATCTATGTTTAGATTCAGCGAGTTAGAAACAAGTTTCTTCTAAAATCTCCGTTTGGATATTCCAGAGTGAATGGGAGTATAGGCTGTAATGAGGAATATCGTGCTCTAAAACAAAAACGCAGCGATCTAGCAGAAAAGTTGTCAAGCTGTGCTATCACCTTGCAGAGTTAAACTGATGTGTGTGTGCAGTAGCTCAGAAATCCTTTCTTTGGAGAATCGGGAGCAGATATTTCCAGCACTATACAGGCATATAATAACTAGTAGTAAAACTGCATTTAAAACAAAGGAGAAATGTCTATTTGAAAATGCTCTGCTTTGTGTTCGTTCACCTTAGGAAGTTGCATCTATGTTTAGATTCAGCGAGTTAGAATCACGTTTCTTCTAAAAGCTGCGTTTGGATATTCCAGAGTTGATGGGAGTATAGGCGGTAATGAGAAATATCTTGCCCTAAAACAAAAACGCAGCTATCTAGCAGAATGGTTTTCAAGCTGTACAAAAAACTTACAGAGTTTAACTGATGTGTGTGTGCAGCAGTTAAGAAATCCTTTCTTTGGAGAATCTGGATCAGATATTTTAAGCCATATACAGGCTTATAAGAACTACCACTAAGACTGTGTTTAAAACACAGGAGAAACGTCTATTTCAAACTGCTCTGCTTTGTGTTCATTCACCTTAGGAAGTTGCATCTGTTTAGATACAGCAAGTTAGAAACACGTTTACTCTAAAAGCTGAATTTGGATATTCCATAGTGAATGGGAGTATAGGCTGTAATGAGGAATATCTTGCTCTAAAACAAAAACGGAGCTATCTAGCAGAATCTTTGTCAAGCTGTGCAACCACCTTACAGAGCTAAACTGATGTGTGTGTGCAGCAGTTCAGATATCATTTCTTTGGAGAATCTGGAATCAGATATTTCCAGCCCTATATAGTCATATAAGAACTAGCAGTAATACTGCACTGAAAACACAGTTGAAACGTCTATCTCAACCTGCTCTGCTTAGTGTTCGTTTACCTTAGGAAGTTGCATCTATGTTTAGATTCAACGACTTAGAAACACGTTTCTTCTAAAAGCAACGTTTGGATATTCCAGAGTGTATGGGAGTATAGGCTGTAAATAGAAATACCTTGCTCTTAAACAAAAACGCAGCGATCTAGCAGAATGGTTCTCAAGCTGTGCAATCAACCTACAGACTTAAACAGATGTGTGTGTGTGCAGCAGTTCAGAAATCCTTCCTTTGGAGAATCTGGAAACAGATATTTCCAGCCATATACTGGCATGTAAGAAGTAGCTGTAAGACTGCGTTTAAATCACAGGAGAAACGTCTATTTCAAAATGCTCTGCTTTGTGTTCATTCACCTAAGGAAGTTGCATCTATGTTCAGATTCAGCGAGTTAGGAACACTTTTTTTCGAAAAGCTGCGTTTGGATATTCCGGAGAGAAAGAGAGTATAGGCTGTAATGAGGAATATCTAGTTCTAAAACAAAAACGGAGGTATCTAGCAGAATGGTTGTCAACCTGTGAAATCACCTAACAGAGTAAAACTGATGTGTTTGTACAGCAGTTCAGAAATCCTTTCTTTGGAGAATCTGGAAACAGATATTTCCAGCCATAAACAGGCATATAAGATCCAGCAATAAGACTCCGTTTAAAACAAAGGAGAAACGTCTGTTTCAAACTGCTCTGCTTTGTGTTCCTTCACCTTAGGAAGTTGCATCTATGTTTAGATTCAGCGCTTTAGAAACACATTTCTTCTCAAATCTCCGTTTTAATATTCCAGAGTGAATGGGAGAATAGGCAGAAATGAGAAATATCTTGCTCTAAAACACAAACCCACCTATCTAGAAGAATGGTTGTGAAAATGTACAATCACCTTACACAGTTAAACTGATATGTGTGTGCAGCAGTTCAGAAATCCTTTCTTTGGAGAATCTGGAAACAGATATTTACAACCATATACAGGTATATAAGAATTAGCAGGAAGACTGCGTTTAAAACACAGGATAAATGTCTATTTCAAATTGCTCTGCTTTCTGTTCATTCACCTTAGGAAGTTTCATCTATGTTTAGATTCAGCGAGGTGGAAACAGGTTTCTTCTAAAAAACCTTCGTTTGGATATTCCAGAGTGAATGGGAGTATAGGCTGCAATTAGAAATATCTAGCTCTAAAACACAAACGCAGCTATCTAGCAGAATGGTTGTCAAGGTGTACAATTAACTTACAGAGTTAAAATGATGTGTGTGTGCAGCAGTTCAGATATCATTTCTTTGGAGAATCTGGAAACAGATATTTCCAGCCCTATATAGTCATATAAAAAGTAGCAGTAAGACTGCGTTTTAATCACAGGAGAAACGTATATTTCCAAATGCTCTGCTTTGTGTTCATTCACCTTAGGAAGTTGCATCTATGTTCAGATTCAGCGAGTTCGAAACACTTTTCTTCGAAAAGCTGCGTTTGGATATTCCAGAGTGAAAGGGAATATAGGATGTAATGAGGAATATCTTGTTCTAAAACAAAAACGGAGGTATCTAGCAGAATGGTTGTCAAGCCGTGCAATCACCTTACAGAGTTAAACTGATGTGTGTGCACAGCATTTCAGAAATCCTTTCTTTGGCGAATCTTGAAACAGATATTTCCAGCAATATACAGGCATATAAGAACTAGCAGTAAGACTGCGTTTAAAACACTGGAGAGACGTCTATTTCAAACTGCTTTGCTTTGTGTTCGTTCACCTTAGGAAGTTGCATCTGTTTTTAGATTCAGCGAGTCAGACACACGTTTCTTCTAAAAGCTGCCTTTGGATATTTCAGAGTGAATGGGACTATAGGCTGTAATGAGAAACATCTTGCTCTAAAACAAAAACGCAGCTATCTAGCAGAATGTTTGTCAAGCTGTGCAATCAACTTACACAGTTAAACATACGTTGGTGTTCAGCAGTTCAGAAATCATTTCTTTGGAGAATCTGCAAACAGATATTTTAAGCCATATACAACCTTATAAGAACTACCAGTAAGACTGCGTTTAAAACACAGGAGAAACGTCTATTTCAGAATGCTCTGCTTTCTGTTCGTTCACCTTAGGAAGTTTTATCTATGTTTAGATTCAGCGAGTTAGACACACGATTCTTCTAAAACCTGCGTTTGGATATTACGGAGTGCATGGGAGTATAGGCTGTAATGAGGAATATCTGGTCCTAAAATGAAAACGTATCGATCTAGCAATGTTTCTCAAGCAGTGCAATCAACTTACGGAGTTAAACTGATGTGTGTGTGCAGCAGTTCAGAAATCCCTTCTTTGGAGAATCTGGAAACAGATATTTCCAACCATACACAGTTATATAGGAACTAGCAGTAAAACTGCGTTAAAAACAGAGAAGAAAATTTTATTTCAAACTGCTCTGCTTTGCATTCGTTGACCTTGGAAGTTGCATCTATGTTTAGATTCAGAGAGTTAGAAACAACTTTCTTCTAAAAACTGCATTTGGATATTCCAGAGTAAATGGGAGTGTAGGCTGTAATGAGAAATATCTTGCTCTAAAACAAAAACGGAGCTTTCTAGCAGAATGGTTCTCAAGCTGTGCAATCAACTTACAGAGTAAAACTGATGTGTGCACAGCAGTTCAGAAATCCTTTCTTTGGAGAATCTGGAAACAGATATTTCCAGCCTACAGGCTTATAAGGACTACTAGTAAGACTGCATTTAAGACACATGAGAAAAGTCTTTTTCAAACTGCTCTGCTTTGTGTTCGTTCACCTTAGGAAGTTGCATCTATGTTTGGATTCAGCGAGTTAGATACTCGTTTCTTCTAAAAGCTGCGTTTGGATATTCCAGAGTGAATTGGAATATAGTCTGTAATGAGGAATATCTTGCTCTAAAACAAAAACGGAGATATCTAGCAGAATGGTTGTCAAGCTGTGCAATCACCTTACAGAGTTAAAGTGATGTGTGTGTGTAGCATTTCAGAAATCCTTTCTTTGGGGAATCTGGAAAGAGATATTTCCAGCCATATACAGGCCTCTAAGATCTAGCAGTAAGACTGCATGAAAAACACAGGAGTAACTTCTATTTCAAACTCCTCTGCTTTGTGTTTGTTCACCTTAGGAAGTTGCATCTATGCATAAATTCAGCGAGTTTGACACACGTTTCTTCTAAAACTGTGTTTAGATATCCAGAGTGTATGGGATTATACGCTGTAATGACAAATATCTTGCTCTAAAACAAAAACACAGCGATCTAGCAGAATGTTTGTCAAGCTGTACAATCAACTTACAGAGTTAAACTGATGTGTGTCTTCAGCAGTTCAGAAATAGTTTTTCTTTGTAGAATCTGGAAAATGATATTTCCAGCCATATTCAAGCATATAAAAAGTAGCAGTAAGAGTGCTTTAAATCACAGTAGAAACGTCTATTTCAAACTGCTCTGCTTTTTGTTCATTCAACTTAGGAAGTTGAATCTGTGTTTAGATTCAGAGAGTTAGAAACACATTTCTTCTAAAAGCTACGTTTGGATATTCCAGAGTGAATGGGATTATACGCTGTAATGAGAAATATTTTGCTCTAAAACAAAAACGCAGCTATATAGCAGAATGTTTTTCAAGCTGTACAATCAACTTACAGAATTAAACTGACGTGTGTGTTCAGCAGTTCAGAAATCCTTTCTTTGGAGAATCTGGAAACAGATATTTCCAGGCATATATAGGCATATAAGATCTAACAATAAGACTACATTTAAACCACAGGAAAATCGTCTATTTCAAACTCCTCTGCTTAGTGTTCCTTCACCTTAGGATGTTGCATCTATGTTTAGGTTCAGCGAGTTAGACACACGTTTCTTCTAAAAGCTGCGTTTGGATATTCTGGTGTGAATGGGAATATACGCTGTAAAGAGAAATATCTTGCTCTAAAACAAAAACGCGGCTATTTAGTGGAATGGTTGTCAAGCTGTGCAATCAACTTACAGAGGTAAACTGACGTGTGTGTGCAGCAGTTCAGAAATCCTTTCTTTGGAGAATCTTGGACCATATATTTCCGGCCATATACAGGCATGTAAGAACTAGCAGTAAGACTGCGTTTAAAACACAGGAGAAAAGTCTATTTCAAGCTGCTCTGCTTTGTGTTCGTTCACGTTAGAAAGTTACATCTATATTTAGATTCGGCGAGTTAGACACACGTTTCTTCTAAAAGCTGCGTTTGTATATTCCATAGTGAATGGGAGTATAGGCTGTAATGAGGAATATCTTGCTCTAAAACCAAAACGGGGCTATCTAGCCGAATGGTTGTCAAGCTGTGCAATCACCTTACAGAGTTAAACTGATGTGTGTGTGAAGCATTTCAGAAATCCTTTATTTGAAGAACCCAGAAACAGATATTTCCAGCCATATAAAAGCATATAAGAAGTACGAGTAAGAGTGCTATAAAACACAGTAGAAACGTCTATTTCAAACTGCTCTGCTTTGTGTTCGTTCACCTTAGGAAGTTGCATCTATGTTTAGATTCAGCGAGTTAGAAACATGTTTTCTTCTAAAAGCTGCGTTTGGATATTCCAGAGTGAATGGGATTATACGTTGTAATGAGAAATATCTTGCTCTAAAACAAAAACACAGCTATATAGCCGAATGGATGTCAAGCTGTACACTCAGCTTACAGAGTTAAATCGATGTGTGTGTGCAGCACTTCAGAAATCCTTTCTTTGGAGAATCTGGAAACAGATATTTCCAACCATATACAGGCATATAAGATCTAGCAGTAAAATTGCGTTAAAAACAGAGAAGAAACGTCTATTTCAAACTGCTCTGCTTTGCATTCGTTCACCTTAGGAAGTTGAATCTATGTTTAGATTCAGAGAGTTAGAAACAACTTTCTTCTAAAAGCTGCGTTTGGATATTCCAGAGTAAATGGGAGTGTAGGCTGTTATGAGAAATATCTTGCTCTAAAACAAAAACGCAGCTATCTAGCAGAATGGTTGACAGGCTGTATAATAAACTGGCAGAGATAAACTGTTGTCTGTGTGCAGCATTTCAGATATCCTTTCTTTGGGGAATCTGGAAACAGATATTTCCAGCCATATACATGCATATAAGAACTATCAATAAGACTGCGTTTAAAACACAGGTGAAAGGTCCATTTCAAACTGCTCTGCTTTGTGTTCGTCCACCTTAGGGAGTTGCATCTATGTTTAGATTCAGCGAGTTAGGAACACCTTTCTTCTAAAATCTCCGTTTGGATATTCCAGAGTGAAGGGGAATATAGGCTGTAATGAGAAATATCTTGCTCTAAAACAAAAACGGAGCTATCTAGCAGAACGGTTGTCAAGCTGTGCAATCACCTTATACAGTTAAACTGATGTGTGTACAGCATTTTAGAAATCCTTTCTTTGGCGAATGTGGAAACAGATATTTCCAGCCATATACAGGCATATAAGAACTATCAATAAGACTGCGTTTGAAACACAGGTGAAAAGTCTATTTCAAACTGCTCTGCTTTGTGTTCGTTCAAATTAGAAAGTTGCATCTATGTTTAGATTTAGCAAGTTAGACACACATTTCTTCTAAAAGCTGCTTATGTATATTGCAGAGTCAATAGGAGTATAGCGTGTAATGAGAAATACCTGCTCTAAAACTATAACAGAGCTATCTAACTGAATGGTTGTCAAGCTGTGCAATCAACTTACAGAGTTAAGCTGATGTGCGTGTGCAGCAGTTCAGAAATCCTTTCTTTGGAGAATCTGGAAACAGATATTTCCAGCCGTATACAGGCATGTAAGAACTAGCAGTAAGACTGCGTATAAAACACAATAGAAAAGTCTATTTCAAACTGCTCTGCCTTGTGTTCATTCACCTTAGAAAGCTGCGTCTATGTTTAGATTCAGCGAGTTACATACACGTTTCTTCTAAAAGCTGCGTTTGATTACTCCAGAGTGAATGGGAATATAGGCTGTAATGAGGAATATCTTGCTCTAAAACCAAAACGGAGTTATCTAGCAGAATGGTTGTCAAGCTGTGAAATCACCTTATGGAGTTAAACTGATGTGTGTGTGCAGCATTTCAGAAATCCATTCTTTGGCGAATCTGGAAACAGATATTTCCAGCAATATACAGGCATATAAGAAATAGCAGTAAGACTGCGTTTAAAACAAAGGCGAAACGTCTATTTCAAACTGCCCTGCTTTGTGTTCGTTCACCTTAGGATGTTGCATCTATGTTTAGATTTAGCGAGTTAGAAACACGTTTCTTCTAAAAGCTGCGTTTGGATATTCCAGAGTGAATGGGAGTACAGGCTGTAATGGGAAATATCTTGCTCTAAAACAAAAACGCAGCTATCTACCAGAATGGTTTTCAAGGTTTACAAGCAACTTACAGAGTTAAAGTGATGTGTGTGAGCAACAGTTCAGAAACCCTTTCTTTGTAGAGTATGGAAACAGATATTTCCAGCAATATACAGGCATATAAGAACTAGCCGTAAGACTGTGTTTAAAACACGGGAGAAAAGTCTATTTCAAACTGCTCTGCTTTTTGTTCGTTCACCTTAGGAAGTGGCATCTATGTTTAGATTCAGCGAGTTAGACACACGTTTCCTCTGAAAGCTGCATTTGGATATTCCAGAGTGAATGGTATTGTAGGCTGTAGTGAGAAATATCTTGCTCTAAAACAAAAATTGAACTATTTGGCAGAATGGTTGTAAAGTTGTACAATCAACTTACAGAGTTTAACTGATGTGGGTGTGCAGCAGGTCAGAAATCCTTTCTTTGGGGCATCTAGAAACACATATTTCCAGCCATATACAGGCATATAAGAATTAGCAGTGAGCCTGAGTTTAAAACACAGGAGAGACGTCTATACCTTAGTATCTTGCATCTATGTTTAGATTCAGTGAGTTAGAAACAAGTTTCTTCTAAAAGCTGCGTTTGGATATTCCAGAGTGAGTGAGAGTATAGGCTGTAATAAAAAATGTCTTCCTCTAAAACAAAAACGGAGCTTTCTAGCAGAATAGTTGTCAAGGTGCACAATCAAGTTAGAGTTAATCTGATGTGTGTGTGCAGCAGTTCAGAAATATTTTCCTTGGAGAATCTAGAATCAGATATTTCCAGCCACATACAGGCTTATAAATACTACCAGTAAGACTGGGTTTAAAACACAGGAAAAACGACTATTTCAAACTGCTCTGCTTTGTGTTCTTTCACCTTAGGAAGCTGCATCTATGTTTAGATTCAGCGAGTTAGACACACGTTTCTTCAAAAAGCTGTGTTTGCATATTCCGGAGTTAATGGGACTATAGGCAGCAATGAGGAATATCTTACTCTAAAATTAAAAAAAGCAGCTATCTAGCAGAATGGTTGTCAAGCTGTACAATCACCTTACAGAGTTAAACTGATGTGTGTATGCAGCACTTCAGAAATCCTATCTTTAGCGAATCTGCAAAGAGATATTTCCAGCAATATACAGGTACGTAAGAACTAGCAGTAAGACTGTGTTTAAAACACAGGAGAAACGTCTATTTCAAAATGCTCTGCTTTCTGTTCGTTCACCTTAGGAAGTTGCATCTATGTTTAGATTCAGCGAGTTAGACACACGTTTCTTCTAAAAGCTGCGTTTGGATATTCCAGTGTGAATGGGAGTTTAGGCTGTAATGAGTAATATCTTGTTCTAAAACAAAAACGTAGCTATCTGGCAGAATGGTTGTCAAGCTGAACAATCAACTTACAGAGGTAAACTGATGTGTGTGTTCAACAGTTCAGAAATCCTTTCTTTGGAGAATCTGGAAACAGGTATTTCCAGGCCTATACAGGTCTATAAGAACCAGCAGTAAGACTGCGTTTAAAACACAGGAGAAACGTCTATTTCACACTGCTTTGCTTTGTGTTCGTTCAGCTTAGGAACTTGCATCTGTGTTGAGATTCAGCAAGATAGAAACACGATTCATTTTAAAGCAGCGTTTGGATATTCCAGAGTGAATGGGAGTATAGGCTGTAATGAGAAATATCTTGCTCTAAAACAAAAACGCAGCTATGTAGCAGAATGGTTGTCAAGCTGTAAAATCAACTTACAGAGATAAACTGATGTATGTGTGTAGCAGTTCAGAAATCCTTTCTTTGGAGAATCTGGAAACAGATATTTAAAGCCATATACAGGCGTATAAGAATAAACAGTAAGACTGCGTTTAAAACACAGGAGAAATGTCTATTTCAAACTTTTCTGCTTTGTGTTCGTTCACCTAAGGAGGTTGCATCTATGTTTAGATTCAGTGAGTTAGAAACACGTTTCTTCTAAAATCTCCGTTTGGATATTCCAGAGTGAATGAGAGTATAGGCTGTAATGAGTAATACCTTGCTCTAAAACAAAAACGCAGCTATCTAGCAGAATGGTTGTCAAGGTGTACACCCAACTTACAGAGTTAAACTGCTGTCTGTGTGCAGGAATTCAGAAATCCTTTCTTTGGAGAATCTGGAAACTGGTATTTCCGGCCATATACAGCCATATAAGAACTAGCAATAAGACTGCGTTTAAAACACAGTAGAGACGTCTGTTTCAAACTGCTATGTTTTGTGTTCGTTCACCTTAGGAAGTTGCATCTATATTTAGATTCACCGAGTTAGACACACGTTTCTTCTAAAAACTGCGTTTGGATATTCCATAGTGAATGGGAATATAGGCTGTAATGATTAATATCTTGCTCTTAAACAAAAACACAGCGATCTAGCAGAATGATTGTCAAGCTGTGGTATCAACTTATAGAGTTAAATTGATGTGCGTGTGCAGCAGTTCAGAAATCCTTTCTTTGGAGAATCTGGAAACAGATATCTCCAGCCATATACAGGCATATAAAAACTAGCAGTAAGACTGCAATTAAAACACAGGAGAAACGTCTATTTCAAACTGCTCTGCTTTGTGTTCGTTTACCTTAGGAAGTTGCATCTATGTTTAGATTCAGAGAGTTAGAAACACGTTTCTTCAAAAGGCTGCGATTGGATATTCTGGAGTGAATGGGAGTTTAGGCTGTAATGAGGAATATCTGGCTCTAAAAGAAAAACGCAGCTATTTAGCAGAATGTTTGTCAAGCTGTGCAATCAACATACAGAGTTACACTGATGTGTGTGTGTGCAGCAGTTCAGAAATCCTTTCTTTGGAGGATCTGGAAACAGATATTTCCAGCCATGAACAGGCAAAGAACAACTAGCAGTAAGAATGCGTTTAAAACACAGAAGAAACTTATATTTCAAACTGCTCTGCTTAGTGTTCGTTCACCTTAGGAAGTTGCATCTATGTTTAGATTCAGCGAGTTAGAAATACTTTTCTTCTTAAAGCAGCGTTTGGATATTCCAGAGTGAATGGGACTATAGGCTGTAATGAGAAATATCTTGCTCTAAAACAAAAACGCAGCTATGTAGCAGAATGGTTGTCAAGCTGTGCAATCAACATACAGAGTTACACTGATGTGTGTGTGTGCAGCAGTTCAGAAATCCTTTCTTTGGAGAATCTGGAAACAGATATTTCCAGGCATATACAGGCATATAAGAACTAGCCGTAATAGTGCAATTAAAACACAGGAGAAACGTCTATTTCCAACTGCTCTGCTTTGTGTTCGTTCACCTTAGGAAGTTGCATCTATGTTTAGATTCAGAGAGTTAGAAACACGTTTCTTCTAAAAGTTGCGTTTTGATATTCCAGAGTGAATGGGAGTATAAGCTGTAATGAGGAATATCTTGCTCTAAAACAAACACGGAGCTATGTAGCAGAATGGTTGTCAAGCTGTGCAATCACCTTACAGAGTTAAATTGATGTGTGTGTGCAGCACTTCAGAAATCCTTTCTTTGTAGAATCTGGAAACAGATATTTCCACCCATAACAGGCATATAAGAACTAGCGGTCGGAATGCGTTTAAAACACAGGAGAATCATCTATTTCAAGCTGCTCCACTTTGTGTTCTTTCACCATAGAAAGTTGCATCTATGTTTGGAGTCACCGAGTTAGAATCACGTTTCATCTAAAAGCTGCATTTCGATATTCAAGAGCGAATGGGAATATAGGCTGTAATGAGTAATATCCTGCTCTAAAACAAAAACGGAGCTATATAGCAGAATGGTTTTCAAGCTGTGCAATCACCTTACAGAGTTAAACTGATGTGTGTGTGCAGCATTTCATTAATCCTTTCTTTGGCGAATCTGGAAGCAGATATTTCCAGTATTATACAGGCATATAAGAACTAGCAGTAAGACTGCGTTTAAAACACAGTAGAAAAGTCTGTTTCAAACTGCTCTGTTTGTGTTCTTTGAAATTAGGAAGTTGCATCTATGTTTAGATTCAGCAAGTTAGACACTCGTTTCTTCTAAAAGCTGCATTTGGATGTTCCGGAGTGAATGGAAGCATAGGCTGTAATAAGGAATATCTTGCTCTTAAACAAAAACACAGCGATCTAGCAGAATGGTTGTCAATCTCTGCAATCAACCTACAGACTTAAACAGATGTGTGTGTGTGCAGCAGTTGAGAAATCCTTTTTTGGAGAATCTGGAAACAGATATTTCCAGGCTTATACAGGCATATAAGATGTAGCAGTAAGATTGCGTTTAAATCACAGGAGAAACATCTATTTCAAAATACTCTGCTTTGTGTTCATTCACGTTAGGAAGTTGCATCTGTGTTTAGATTCAGAGAGTTAGAAACACTTTTCTTCTTAAAGCAGTGTTTGGATATTCCAGAGTGAATGGGAGTACAGAATGTAATGAGAAATATCTTGCTCTAAAACAAAATCGCAGCTATCTAGCAGAATGGTTGGCAAGCTGTACAATCAACTTACAGAGTTAAAATGATGTTTGTATGCAGCAGTTCACAAATCCATTCTTTGGGGAATCTGGAAGCAGATATTTCCAGCCATATACAGGCATATAAGAACTGGCAGTAAGATTGCATTGAAAACACAGGAGAAACGTCTATTTCAAACCGCTCTGCTTTGTGTTCGTTCACCTTAGGAAGCTGCATCTATGTTTAGATTCAGCGAGTTAGAAAAACGTTTTATCTAAAAGCTGCATTTGGATATTCCAGAGTGAATTGGAGTATAGGCTGTAAGAGAAATATCTTCCTCTAAAACAAAAGCGCAGCTATCTAGCAGAATGGTTGTCAAGCTGTGCAATCAACTTACAGAGTTAAACTCACGTGTGTGTGCAGCAGTTTAGAAATGCTTTCTTTGGAGAACCTGGAAACAGATATTTCCTGCCATATACAGGCATATATGAAGTAGCAGTAAGACTGCGTTTAAATCACAGGAGAAACGTCTATTTCAAAATGCTCTGCTTTGTGTTCATTCACCTTAGGAAGTTGCATCTATATTTACATTCAGCGATATAGAAGTACGTTTCTTCTAAAAGCGGCATTTTGATATTCCAGAGTGAATGGGAATATAGGCTGTAATGAGAAATATCGTGCCCTAAAACAACAACGCAGCTATCAACTTACAGAGTTAAAATGACGTGTATGTGCAGCAGTTCAGAAATCCTTTCTTTGGAGAATCTGGAAACAGATATTTCCAGCCRTATACTTTCATATAATAACTAGCAGTAAGACTGCGTTTAAAACACATTAGAAACGTCTATTTCAAACTGCTCTGCTTTGTGTTCGTTGACCTTAGGAAGTTGAAACTGTGGTTAGATTCAACGAGTTAGAAACACCTTTCTTCTTAAATCTCCGTTTGGATATTCCAGAGTGAATGTGAGTATAGGCTGCAATGAGAAATATCTTGCTCTAAAACAAATACGCGGCTATCTAGCAGAAATTTTTTCAAGCTGTACAATCAACTTACAGAGGTAAACTGATCTGTGTGTGCAGCAGTTCAGAAATCCTTTCTTTGGAGAATCTGGAAACAGATATGTCCGGCCATATACAGGCATATACGAAGCAGCAGCATGACTGCGTTTCAAGCACAGGAGAAACGTCTATTTCAAACTGCTCTACTTTGTGTTCGTTCACCTTGGAAAGTTGCATGTATATTTAGATTTAGCGAGTTAGAAACGCGTTTCTTCTAAAACCTGCCGTTGGATATTACTCAGTGAATGGGAGTATAGGTTGTAATGAGAAACATTAGGCTTGAAAACAAAAACGGAGGTATCTATCAGAATGATTGTCAGGGTGTATTTTCAAATTACAGAGTTAAACAGATGTGTGAATGTAGCAGTTCAGAAACCCTTTCTTTGGAGAAACTACAAAGAGATATTTCCAGTTAAATACAGGCCGATAAGAATTAGCGGTAAGATCGCGTCTAAACCACAGGAGAAATGTCTCTTTCAAACTGCTCTGCTGTGTGTTCGTTCACCATAGGAAGTTGCATCTATGTTTACATTCAGCGAGTTAGAAGCACGTGTCTTCTAAGAGCTGCGTTTGGATATTCCTGAGTGAATGGGAGTGTAGGGTGCAATGAGAAATATCTGACTCTAAAACAAAAAGGGTTTTACCTTGCAGAATGATTGTCAAGGTGTATATTCAACTTACGGAGTTAAACAGATGAGTGAATGTAGCAGTTTAGAAACCCTTTCTTTGGAGAATTTTGAAAGAGATATTTCCAGCCATATACACTCACTTAAGAATTAGCGGTAAGATCACGTCTAAACCACAGGAGAAACGTTTCTTTCAAACTGCTCTGCTGTGTGTTCGTTCACCTTTGGAAGTTGCATCTATGTTTATATTCAGCGAGTTAGAAACCGGTTTCTTCTAAAAGCTGTGTTTGATATTCCTGAGTGAATGGTAGTATATGGTGTAATGAGAAATATATGGCTCTAAACCAAAAACGGAGCATCTAGCCGAATGATTGTCAAGTTGTATATTCAACTTACAGAGGTAAAGAGACGTGTGTATGTAGCAGTTCAGAAACCCTTTCTTTGGAGAATCTAGAAAGAGATATTTCCAGTCATATACAGGCCCATAAGAATTAGCGGTAAGATCGCCTCTAAACCACAGGAGAAACGTGTCTTTCAAACTGCTCTGCTACGTGTTCGTTCAGCTTAGCAAGTTGCATCTATGTTTAGATTCAGTGAGTTAGAAACACGTTTCTTGGTTTAGGAACAGCTCAGGATTGCAGCTCCCAGTGAAAGCACAGAGGGTGAGTGGATGCCGCGTTTTTATTGCCCACAGACTAGGAAATTCCCGGGCGGACGCGTTCCAAGGTCGCCAGCACGGCTGTTTCAGCCAGCGCGGCTGTGCCAGCCGGGGTAGCTGCTTTTCCCCGTGTGGCTGCTTTGTCGGCTCTCCGGAGCAGCGGGTCTCTGTACAAAATACATCGGTCCGGGTGCCCTTGTGGCTTGCGATTGGAGCCATGGCAAGTCGCCTATTCGCTGGTTCAAAAAGGGGACTGAGAAGAGAACCAGAACAGCAGATTACAGGGCAAAAAAAAAAAAAAATAGCTCCACAAACCTCAGTGCCACTGTTTAAGCCAGTGCAGTGAGTGGCCACAGGGGAAAAAACAGACCCCGTCGCCTCTTCAACAGGCGACTGTAACACCAACTTCAAAAAGACTCTGAGGCAGGGAGCCAGGCCATCAGGCTCGGCAGGTCCCACACCCACAAAAGAACAGCAACCAGAAACTCTGGATTGAGACTTTCACAGCAAGCGCTGCTGAACCTGGGACGGTCCAGCTCTGTGGGGGAGGGTCGTCCCCCATTACCGAGGCAGCCCGCCATGACTGAGGTAGCCGGCAAATGCTGAGGCAGTCCACCGTTGCCAAGGCAACCCGCCATTGCTAAGGCAGCACGCCATTGCCAAGGCAACCCACCATTGCTGAGGCAGCCCGCCATTGCTGAGGCAACCCACCACAGCAGAGAGACTCCGCCTCAACAGAGGTGGGCCACCATCGCCAAAGCAGTTCTAACTACACCCATATAAACAGGACTGCAGGGAAGTTCACTCGGCAGCGGGGCGGAGTCCACAGCAGCTCAGCAAAGCCTCTATAGGCCGACAGTGACTAGGCTGCCTCCTTGCTGGGCTGGGCAGGTCTGAAGGAAAGAAAAAAAAAAAAAAAGAAGGCGGCAGCATAACGGAAACTCATAAATAAAGCCCTAAATCCCTGGGACAGAGCACCTGGGAACAAAAAGCAGTTTATGAGTTCTGCTGCAGCAGACCTAAAAGTACCTGCCCAGCAAATCTGAATGAACAGCAACAGAGCTCACAGCTCACTATCTGAGCTCCTATAAAGAAGAGACCGTCTCCTCAACAGCTCCCTGACCCCTATATATCCAAAGAGACACCCCATAAAAGAGAGATCAGATTGACAATAGGCTGGTATCCTTCTGGGACAAAGATAGCAGCAGAAGAAAACTGGTAACAACCCTTACTGTTCAGCAGCTGCTGCAGGTGAAACCCAAGTAAGCAGGGCATGGAGTGAACCTCAGCAGACCTACAGCAGAGGGGCAAGACTGTCAGGAGGAAAACCAAGAAACAGAAATAACCTCATCATCAACAAACAGAACGTCAATCTGAAAGATTTGAGACCCAATCTGAAAGCCAGCAACTACAAAGTCGACAAGTGGATAAATCCTTCAAGATGGGAAGAAACCAGCGCAAAAAGGATGAAAACACACGAAACCAGAACACCTCTCCTCCTACAAGGGAACACAACTCCTCACCAGCAAGGTAACAAGGTTGGAGGGAGAACGAGGTCGATGAAATGACAGAATCAGACTTCAGAAGGTGGGTAGTAAGAAATTTCTGTGAACTTAAAGAACATGTTCTAACCAAATGCAAAGAAACTA